>NC_141047.1:22850236-22887736 GCF_041138505.1 Cibotium barometz | reverse complement strand
AGTGGACTCTTGAGGGGATTGTGGCTCATGGGTCTTGTGGCTTGAGCATATTACTCGAGGAGTCGAAAGGATCTTCCTCTTGAGTGGATTCTGTCTTCTGAAGGTGGATATTATGGTTGTTCTCTTGCAAGTGGCATGTGGGTCATTGAAGGTTCCTCCAAAGGTTGTGGGTTGAGGGGTTTCGGTAGATGTCTCTAGCTTTTGCCTCTTTGGGGGACATTAAGGCTTGGGGTTGTCAAAGAAGACACTATTCAATCACTTGGGAAAAGTTTGGGGCTGAGGCACAATGGGTGGAAGTTATTTTCCCATGGCGTGACACAAGATCTTTGTAAGCACATGGATGCACTCTCCTACTTAACATGTTCTTGCACGAGCCTTGGAGTTCATGTGTAAAGGCTTTGGACCAATTTACCAATTGGTATAAAAGTATCTTGGCTAGTATGGTGAGTGATGCCCAATTGTGAACGGCGGTGTCTAACCTTGATGAGTGAGGAAAGTGAGCTTGCGGACTGAGGGCACCAATTTGGGGACTATGATGCCTCAGATTTAGCCCCACTACTAGAATTGAGCCCTTCACCAGGCATTGAACCTCGGCCATGGCTTTATTTTGGGTGTGGAATTTTGATGAGATGGCTGGGAGGTTAAGGAATCTTCTAACAAGATCCTCGGTGAGAGGGATCCAAGGATGCAACCCATCTAGCATCTCGACCTCCCATGAATTGTCTATATTTTTGGCAGGAATCAAGGAGGAAGTGTAGGTAAGAGGGAGAGCCGCATGATGTTGGTCTCGGAAGCCTGTGAGGTCGATCTTGTTGAGGTAAGGGCCTTCTTCTTTGGGTAGTTATAAAATGACATATGACATTCTACCACTAAAGGATAGGTGAACCTAAAGTGATTTTTGTGAGGGGAGCTTTTGACTTCATCTTGAATGATGGTTTCTCACACTTTATAGAGCATGTTGGGGTCAAGGGAGCATGAACCATTCCTAATGTGTGACTAACATTTTGGTGAATGAATCAAGAAGATCTAAAGGCCACTTCCCTACTTAGTGGGGATGAGGTGGACATAGCTTTGTCACCCATGGTTTTGAATTTGAAGTCTCTTGTGCACAAATTAAGTCCTTCATTTTTGTATGCATGTAATCATTTTGTGGGAAGTGCAATTACGAGAAGAGGGTTGGACATAGCAAATACAAGAATCAATGAATGGACAAGGGCTAAGTGAGAATAATGGCATCAAGTCCTTAGGTTCAATATGCATGCAATCAATTTGTTGGAAGTGCAATTACAAGGAAGAGGGATGGATGTAGCAAAATATAGGATTCAATGAATGGACAAGGGCTAGCACACTAAGCCTACCCTGAAATGGATGGGTTGGTTAGGTTAGGAACAAGGATGTGAGTGGGCTTTGGTGTAGGTCTTTGGATTTTCTAGGTTTAAGCTCTTGGACTATTGGGGGTATGCTTTTGGACTATCTAGGCCTCCACCTACTACAAATGATCCCAATGAAACTAAAATACCCTCTGCTCTATCCACTCAAATATGCACCCACATTATTTTTGGTTTTTTATAATTTATTATTCATCGGTGGTCCATACGTTGTGGGCTCAGAAATTAAGGTATTATTTGACATTTGTCGTTGCATGGTGGGGTTGGTGGGTTTTCTTCTTTATCGCCTTTTTTTTCGGACGATCTTCTGGTCTGTATAAGCTCCACTTTTGATAATATTTATATGTATTTTCTTCTCTGTATATGCACCAACCACATTTTTTGTATAAGCTCCGACCATCTTTTTTAATAAATATTTTCTTGAAACGCTTTGTAAAAATCTTTTTGTATTGTTGATAAGCCTTCTGTGGGTGCATATTTAGAAGCATTATTCATTGCTACTGTAAATTTACGCCCGAACCTCTATTTATTTTTAGAAAAATATTAATCAACAAAGTGAATACGCAAATATGCCCCCACTAAGCTTTATATGATTTTTTGCAGAAAATAAAAAATCAACAGAAAATAAAAAATCACTGAATCTTCCTGCGTTGTTTGTAGAAGTCATGAAGATTATTGAAATAAATTGTGGTTCTGGAGTTGTCATTTTTTAAAACAACAAAATTCTACTTGATTGTTCGGCACTCGTTTGATTTATGCGTCTTGCTTATAATAAATTAACAATGCCATATGCCAAAACGTATTACTTGGTGGTTGTTCAATTATTTGATTTATCTATTGCATTGCAAGGTTATTGTGAATAATCAAAAATATTGTGGGTGCATATCTGCAAGGTTACTATAATTGCTATTGTTACAATAGAAGCTTAATGCAGTGATTGTTGTGAAGGATCCACACAACGTGACAACCAAGGGAAAAAAACCAATGACAAGTGAAAAAAATGGGGATTTAGAGCCTTATGTGCACAAGATTCCTTCTTTCCCACTAGAGAAGAAAAGAAAGCTCTTCGAAGTGTCGGTGTGACAGTTGCTATCGGTAATGGAGATATAAAATTATCGTGTTGGAAACCCTTAGAATAATTTATCAGAATGGAGTGTTTAAAAGGCCTCTTTGTACTGGAAAGAGGTAGCACCTTAAATCATTTACATTTTCAGATGGTTGTCAATTTGATGGCTTCATCCCTGATAAGTATAGGAAAAACCATAAAACAATATTTAGGATGGGATTTTTAAAAGCCTGAGGGTGGTTTGGTTATGTGTAGAGGTCTTAGACAAATTAAAATGCACACCTTCAAAGGCATGGTAGGTTACTTTATGAAAGACTTGCACAAGCCACACTTCAAGTTCTTCTTGCATAATATATCTTGTAATGAGGAGATAACAAGAGGATGTCAGCTATATGCTTTATATGGCAAGACTGACTTGAAGAACAAAGTTTGCTTTTCGCCTATCAATCTTTTTGAGCGAGCATATGCATACATGGATAATTACATAAGAAATAAGCTTGGCCCTTCGTTGCAAAGCACTCTGCTGGAAATGATATGCACTGGAAAGTACTACTACCCAGTAGCCTTATGGATAATTCCAAAGACTGGTTCAAGTATGAGAGGAAAATATCTGTTGCGGTATGGAAAGTTATGAAGCAATATAGGCAGTAAAAGGAGGGTTAGAAATCTTTTACCTCATTAGTTAGTAAAAGGAGGGTTAGAAATCTTTTACCTCATTAGTTTGTTGAAAAGATGGTTGATGTTGACATTGTTTTGTGGTGTGTTTGTCAAATCGCCATTACGTGGTTGTTCTTCTTAGGTTCCTGACCTCTTACTCAAACTTGTGCCTAGGTTTGTTTTGGTGCCTAGTTGTTCTTCTTGGGTTCCCTACCTCTTACTTGTTGGTCTTTTTTGTTGTACGCTGCTTTTTGTTTTGATTCTTCCTACATGTAGCGGTCATCTCTTGTACCTTCTTGGGGGAGGTTTCTCTCTCTCTCTCTCTCTCTCTCTCTCTCTCTCTCTCTCTCTCTCTCTCTCTCTCTCTCACCTATGTGCAGGGGATTGGGTAGGAGGGTGGTGCAGTGTGGCTGGGGAAACACACATGCAAGTAGTAGGACATTGTCCATCGGGGTGGGTAGGAGGAGGTGTGGGTAGGAGGAGGTGTGGGCGAGAGGAGCGGGTGGGAAGACGAGTAGGCAAGAAAGTGCCTTCTGGTGTCCTCTAGGGCATGTGAAGGTCCGTGGGCCCGCGACCATGTGGCCATGAGCCTAGATGGCCACATAATCATTTTGTTTTCAATCTTTATTTTTTGGAGAAATAAGAAATAGAGGGGATTGGGGGGTTTAATTTTTGAGACTCTCAAGGGAGGGGGGTTAGATAAAGTAGAGGGAGGGCAAAATTAAAGGGGGGTAGCTTTTTTTTTGGAAGGTTTCAAACAAATTAGAGAAGGGGGAGGAGGTTTACAAAAGAAAATAGAAAAAAATAGAGAAGGGAGAGGGGGTTTACATAAAGAAATAGAAAAAATAAGGGGGAAATTTTTAAAGGGATCAGAGGGAAAGCATCGTGGTTTTCCTTTGGTAGTTGATTATGTAATCTTAGTGGGCGATGATCCACCCCCTTCCAATGATGATGCATTCTCTCATTATTATACATGATGCGTGGGTCACATAAAACCTATAAGACATGGGTCTAGATTCAATTGAAAAATCTACTTCAAAATCAGCCAATGGTCTGTGGGGATGGTGTAAGGGGTGGGTGCCCTAACAAGGTCCACATCTCTTAAGACAAGACATTGTGACTAGACTTGATGTCAACCAAGGCTGGTGGGCCACTCTAGCTCAAGGCAAGCATGTCCCACTATTGTTTCTTTCTCAACTACATATTGTGAAGGTTGGCTGCTTGTACAAAGATCTATATGGCCTCTTTGTTTTTTTTTTGTGTTCGTCAGCTCAAGGCGTGCCCTCAGTTTTTCATTGTCAACCTCTCGTTTCTCCTCCTTTTTCTTATCAATTTGATAGAGCATGGGTGAGACTCCATAGTAGCATTTCAACTTGTGCTACCATTGAAGTATCCTTCCGTCTCTCAGCCCCCTCTAAGGTCTCCATCTTTACTGCATTTTTCTTGAGACTCAGTAGGGACCTTGGCCTCTATACTTGAGTTTGTTTTTTGGTGTTCTTGACATTATACCATGTCTCCTACCTTCATGCATTTGTCCTTGAGTTGGTCATCAAACCATTGCCTTGCACTATAGTTTTTCAACTATCAATCCATATGGGAATCACAGCAATAACTAACCTCTTTGTGAGAGGGTTTTCCTGGAGATTGGTGCAATTCAAAGGCTTCGAACCAATGTTTCATTGGCATGATGATTGCGCCAATCCTGATTGCAAGTTGAAAAGGTGTGTTGTTTTTGACAGTAGCCACCTTGTATCCGATGTAATAGGCCCATGGAGCACAGTGCAACTTATGCTCCCAATCACTTTTCTTGATGCCTCTACCATCTTGACAAGGTCTTATTTGTTCTTTTGGCTTTGTTATTCTCTTGTAATGTGTTGACCTTTTTGTGCACCACAAGGAACTCTTTGAGTAAGAACTCCACCACTTTGTTTTAAAAATGTATACCTGTGTTCACTCCAATACTTAAAGGACACCTCATGTCAGCATTGTGTGTAGCTTTGGCCTCAGCCCACGTTATGAAGCAATCAGTGGTGCCTATTATATAAAGCATGCATGGGTTTCCTTAGCGGTTAGGCTAATGGAACCCACAAAGTTAAAGCCTCATTTTTCAAATGATTGTGTTCCAAAATTACGAGGGTTAAAGGCATACAATCTGTCTCTTGGATCATTGTGAACCTTTCGCATTCATTGTAATGTTTGCAAACTCATGTATGTCTCCAAAGAGTGTGGGCTACTACCATAGTCTATGACTTGGAGAAGCTTGTGGTGGGTAGTCATATCTCTAATAAAGTGTCCTCCACCAATGCTAGGATGGGCTTGCTCAAGAACATCAAAAAAGTCATATTCATGAATGCATTTTCTCATGATGTCGTCTTGACCCTTATTTTAAATCATTCCCACTATCAATTGATAAGGGGCCTAGTCGCCTTCCTAATGAGGTGTGTAGCTCTATCCTTGTTGAGGGACAACCAATTTAAAATCCATTGGGCAAGAAGTCGGAAATGTCTTCATGCCATTCTTATATGTGTTCAATGTGGAACAACGGAGTGTTGGGAAGATCGTCTTTTACTTCTAGAGGGGGTTCTTTGTTTGGAATAAAGGAAAGGTGATCGACATGGACATGCATGGACCCCTTTTTGCATGGTGATAGTAAAATCAAACTCCAAAAAATGAGTAGTCATCTAGTGATGCACCCTATGGTGTAAGGCCTGTTCACATCAACAAATAAAGTAGTGCTTGATGGTCGATAAAGAAAACAAACTTGGTAGCTACTAGAAGATAATGACTAAACCCTATACTTCTTTACATCATATATACCAAGGCTAAACCCTCTCTCTCAATGGTTTTGTAATTATATTTACATCATTGAGTTGATGGCTAGTAAAGGTCACAAGGAAGTCCATGTTGTACTCCCTTGCTCATGCTAACATGTATTCAATAGTAAATGTAGAAGCAACAATATGAACATGAGAAATTAGATCCCAGTTAAGGATCTCAAGATGGGTGCTTTCTAATTACTTCTTTAGTTTCTTATATGCTCATTTGCATTCATCTATCCATGCAAAATTTTAGCTTATATAATAAATAACAACTTATACAAGGGTATATATGATACCATATGTGCCCCATGAATCTCTGCACTCCCTTGTAGTTGATGGGCAAAGGTAACTCCAAGATCATATAGATCTTGCTCTTATCTTTAGAGATATCATTCTTATATATAATGTGTCCAAGGGATGCCACCATGCTCAACCCAGAACTAACATTTCATTGGATTCAACAAGATGTAATAGAGTCTACACCTCTCAAAGAGACTAGCCTAAGATCAGCAAGATGCTCCTCCCACTTTGATTATATACATAGGTCATCAATGAATATTTGCAAGACCTTTCGAAGAAGAGCCTTCAAGGTTGTACACATTAAGAATTGGAAGGTGGTGGGGACACAAGTCAAATGGCATGACACAATAAGCATAGGTTCCCCATTCCATACCACATGATGTCTTATATTATTGTGGTTATAGCTCGAGAATCCATCCAAGAAATTGTAAGCTTGTGCTCTAGCGAATTTTTTCAACAACATGTGGTCCCTGTGGTGTTTGTGGTTCTCCAAATAGAAGAAATATCTAGAGCGTACCCAATGTTATTGGGAAGACCATGGCTAAGGAATGGAAAAGATTAAGCACAACTCTTCGCCCCCCCCTCTCTCTCTCTCTTTCTCTCTCTCTCTCACAGCTTCTTCGTTCTTAGCTTTTCCTGCTTCAAAGTCGATGTCTTCTTCTCTCATGCGTGACCTTCTCCTTTCTCCTCTACCGGTCTTGTTTTGCTCTCTCTCTCTCTCTCTCTCTCTCTCTCTCTCTCTCTCTCTCTCCGATTTGGTTGTTGGTTTGCTGCTGTGCTATAGATGTACTGAGGGAGAACTCTCTCTCTCTCTCTCTCTCTCTCTCTCTCTCTCTCTCTCTTTGTGGGCTGGATTGTACGTGGTCTGGACAGAGAGTAGGGCTAAACAGCATGCTCTCTCCCTCTTTACAATAGGCCGGCAGATTAGACCCTAAAGGATTACAAGTTCAAGCTCTTGTTCAAAAGTGAACTTGTAGATGGTGTTTTGAAAACTCTCTCCATGTCCCTGAAAAATTACGCAAATGTCGGCTTGAAACAAAATCGTGGATGATTTTTTTTACATTGGGTCTGTTGTCTAGCTTCGGCCAAAATGATTGTATTGTTCACCCATGATTATGAGGGTAATCGTACCCAAGTTTAAAGCTCAAAACGAGATATGTATTTTTTGTTCTCACCCATGGTATGAGGGTAACCATGCCCGAGCTCACCGAGAAGCTCAAAATGGTTGTTGTGATGTGTGCATGAGCGATGCACGTGTGAGGTGCATGCGCATGGGTTGGTTCCCACCCGAACTTCTACGTTCAAATCGGACTCAGTGGTTCCGCTGTGAGCGAGTCGGCTCAAAATAGACTAGGTGTCTAAGATGGTAGACACGAGCACACATGTTTGGTTGATGGACACTCCAATGTACCATTGAGGGGGAGTGTTAAGAAGTAGCGATTGTGTTTGTGCAATGCTACATTGATATGGGTGATGGATGATAAGTGAGTTGTGAAACACCTCGATTAAGAGGGGGTGTTGAGAGATGTAATCATGGTGATGGATGATAAGTGAGTTGTGGAACACCTCGATTAAGAGGGGGTGTTGAGAGATGTAATCACGGTGTTGTGTATGTGGGAAAGCACCCTAGAGGTGCAAGATATTGTGGTGAGATAGGAATGCCACATGTAACATTGTATGGTGTGTGAGTGTTGACCAAAAGAGTGGAAAAGGGAGTGCCACATGGATGATGATGTGTAAAGTGGGATAAGGCTAGAAAGCTTATATCATTGTATGGTTCATTGTGATATGCAAGGGAATAGAATTGAGTGTTGAGTGTTTGAAGCGTTGTAGCTCTCATAGTTTGCCTATGTCACCTCCGTCACGTCGGTAATTTGTGCTAGTCTACAATGTCCAAAGAAATTGTGCACGATGATTTGGGGACTTCTTTGTTGTCGGGGATTTGAATCGGTCTATTACAATATGCTCTCTCTCTCTCTCTCTCTCTCTCTCTCTCTCTCTCACTCACACACACACACACACACACCTTCTCTCTCTAAAGCACACAAACCCTCTCTTGCTCTCTCACACACAATGGAAGTCACTTGGTGTTCTTCTAGTTAGCACATGGCTCACCAGCAAGGCCCGTAGAAGGCCGCGCTGTTGTTGGCGGTAGTTGGTGAAGAGCTTGTGGGAGGGCAGGTAAGGACGGGCGACGAGGACGAGTATGCCTTTCATGTGAAGTAGCGGCTGGAGGAAGGGTAGGTGAAGCCCGGTTGGAGGAAGCACGTGAAGTGCGGGCTGAAGCGCACATGGAAGAATGACATGATAGCGTGAAACGACCTGAGTTGGATTGAAACGACCTGAGTTGGATTGCACAAATCGCGTTGTTATTCTATGTGGAGTTCGACGTGCGCACACTCGTGATTCCAAAGTCACCAAGTCACATTGTATAATTAAATACTTCAAGCCCCGCAGGGACAGTTCTTACAGGTAGATCACCATTTGATCTCACACACACAGTGAAAGTCGCTTGTAGTTCATCAACATACTAACTAGAAGAACTCCCATCATCTTATGGACGAAATTTTGGTGCATGGCTCACCAATAAGGCCCGTAGGAGGCCGCAATGTTGTTGCGGTAGTTGGTGAAGAGCTTGCGGGAGGCCAGGTAAGGGCGGGCGGGCGGTGAAGAGTACGCCCTTCACGTGAAGCAACGGCTGGAGAGGAAGGGCATGTGAAGTCCGGCTAGAGGAAGCACGTGAAGTGTAGGCTGAAGCGCACGTGGAAGAATGATGCGGTAGCGTGAAATGACTAGGGTCGGATTGCACAAATTGCATTGTTCTTCTATGTGCAGTTCGACATGCGCACGCTTGTGATTCCAAAGCCACCAAGTCAGATAACCGTATGGTCCTTCCTCGCCCAAATTGAGCCATTGTGGTGGATCTCGGCACTCGCTTTCAATTAAGGCTCCATCATTGAGCGCACGCAGTTCGTGGCCTTCCTCTTTTCTCCTTCTTCCAAATTGGCTTTGTGTACCCGATGGTGTCGCCATGCCGGGCTCGGTGTGCTTAGGTAGCACTCAGTATACATTGGGAGACCTCGGTGCATGCCGATAGCTTTCAGCATGTTTAGGTAGCACCCGACATGCGTTGGGAGGTTCCAGTGCATGCCGGTAGAGCTATCGACATGTTTAGGTAGCATTCGGCATGCATTGGGAAGTGTCTTTGCAAGACGATAGCTTTCGGCATGCTTGGGTAGCACCCAGCATGCTTAGGTATCTATCGGCATGCTCAGGTTGTACCGGAATGCTTAGGTAGGACCTCACATCCATTGGGAGCTCCAAGTGCATGCCGGTGGCTACCGCCAACAAGCGGTAGTAGCACCCGGGAGCTAATGGCATGCACCAAGAGCTCCCAATGCATGTCAGTAGCTACCGTTGGAGCAGGAGAGAGCAATATGTTAAGAAAGCAAACCGAAAACGTAAAGCTATCTCTTTTGAAATTAGAGATTATGTACTTTTAAGAATTGAGAAATGCGGACTTAAGAGTGTTGAGAAATTCTTAGCTATTAAGGACGCCCCAAGATTTTATGGACCTTTTAAGGTGATTCACAAAATTAACGATGTTGCTTGCAGACTAGAATTACCTTCTCATTGGATTAATTCATTTCATGTTAGTTTGCTTAAACCGTTCAGGGGATCACTTCCCACTCATCCTATGTATGAGGATCCACCTCTTATTAAGGGTAAAGAAGAATTTTTGATTCCGAATACTCTCATTGACATGAAGATTACATCGACCCATACTAGCAATCAATATATCAAATATTTAGTGACTTTTCAAAACCTCGTGAGGATGCAAGATGGATGCATGAGAAATATTTCCCTGCCTTCCCTGATATCCTTTGTCCTTTTTAACAAACTCACAATTGAGGAAAACTGCAAACTTAAGTAAGAGGGAATGTTACAAGCATGTATTTTAAGCCCTTTAAAAATATTGTTCTACCCTCTTAGATAATTCAAGGACGTGTGGATTATCTTTGCGTCATGCTAAATTATGTTAATATCATGGGTGATGCCATTTTAAATATTGATACTTTTGGTGCACATTGATGTATGCTTGCGGCTTCCTATTGCAGTTAGCTTAAATAGTTAGGTAATTCCTGGATTAGTTATGCCTAATGAACATGTGTGTGGTGATGGTTTGTATTTCTGTGGAATAATTATTTACCAATTTATTATTAGATATTTTATAGGTGAAGAGGACTCCAAACATTGAAGTGAAAGTGCACAAATTATTATTTTTGGAAGGCATTCATTATTTTGAACAAGCTTTGTACTTATGTGTTAGCTTGTGTACATAATTTATTTAGTTTTACAAGCTTAGACTTGCAAATTTTTATTTTGTAAAGCTTAAAAGCTTTCCCCTAGCCCCAAGTAATCTAATATTGAAGAGCTCTCTATTTTGAGAAAAAGAGAGAGCATTGTGCAAAAAAAGCATAACTTTGTAAAGCTTAAAAGCTTTTCCATAGCCCCAAGTAATCTAATATTGAAGAGCTCTCTATTTTGGGAAAAGAGAGAGAACCTTGCATGAAAAACAATAACTTTGCATTTTTGGAGGCTATGGCCTATTTTAGCAATTGAATGCTTAAAAATTCTCATGTGTGAGGAATAAGCCACACATGTAAGGGGGGAAGATTGCACCCAATGTTGTGTCATACAAGAGCTAAGTATTTTTCATTTGCAAATTTCTAAAGATTGGTTTATGTTGAATTTGTAGCAATAGCTTAAGTTGAATGGTTGAATAATTATTTTTCTTGAGATATTGTCTTCTACAAATTCCTAGATGTAGATCCTTATGTTATATTTTTAGCACATGTGAGTGCAATAATTTGTGGTTATAACCTTAGTTGCATGACTTATGGTTATTTTTGTAAAAGATAGGCCTAATTTTGTAAGGAAACATAATTATGGTTCCTTGGGCTAATTTGGAAGGAATATAAAAAATACACAAATGTGGCAGATGGAGCCACTCACGTCCTCACATTGGTGGGGGAGGGGAGCATGATATCATCAACAAGGATGATTAGGCATCAAATTTACTTCCTCCAAACTATACAAAGTGAAAAATGTAGTCTATCATGTCCACAAAGAGTTTTATCAAGATCTTATCCTCCTACATCATGAAGTATATCTAGATGTATGTCCAAGTTTTTTTATGAATTGGACACTTTTTGATCAAAGTGCCATGACCAAGGTTGAATGCAACATGGAGACATGAATTCAAAGAAGAAAAGATGGCAGAAGCAATAGGAGTAGTAGTAGCCATAGCAAGTGTTCACACCTTTAAATACAAAAGATACTACGATCATTGATGTCAAGATTACTCCATGCGATTTGGCGCACATCAAAGTGTTCTCACCTTTGAATATAAAAGATACTACAATCACTGATGTTAAGATTGCTATATGCAATTTGGCCCACATCAAAGGTATTAACAAAATCACGACCAATGTAGAGAAATGCTTAAATGACGTAAAGGACAGTGCAGAAAGTGCCCAAGTTTCCCTTAAACATGTACACATATGGCAAAGGGAATTCTATGGCATCCTTGACTACTAATATTATTTTTAAAGGATTTAGAGTGACCTCTATAGCATAGAGCTGAGATAAATTCAAGTGACCTCTCATCTTCTCAATAGCAAAGAGCTCAAATAAATCTTGAGAAATCTAAATGCATCTAAAAATTTGAAGTGATCTCTCATCTTCTCGATAGTCTAAAACCCAAATTACCAATGATGGATATCATAAACCTTACAAGAAATATTCAAGAATCAAAGGTGTGTAAAATTAAAAGAAGAATGATTACTACCCCAATACATGATGGGGTGGGTATGTTTGTTGGCCGAGGAGGATAGTTAAGTACCATGGCTTCTATCAATATAGAGCCTAATTATAGTGGGTGAGAGGGTATTATATCATGTTACCATTTTGTGTACTCTCTTCCATGATTACCCTTAGTTATATCATGTTACCTTTGTGTGTGATCTCTTCCATGAGTACCCTCCCTTAGAGTCAATATTGTTTTGTGCAAGTTAAAACCTTGCTTGACCTAGCGTTCATTCAGTTTTGTCACCCACTTGCTAAGCTTTCATTCCATAATGGTCCCAACAATAAGTTTGGCCAGTATGGAGCTAAGCATGATAGTTGGATGATTACCTAGTTCATTCTTGTCTCCTTAATTATGAAGAGGATTTATCTAGTTCAATATCATTTTTATGGTATATAATGATGGATTCCAAATTAAACATAACCTTTATCACCTATCACATCCATTTAAGCATTTCAACCCTAAAAGCTTATGATAACCTATAGGTTAACATATCCATTTTTGCCAGAATGATTTTGTAAAAGTGTGGATGCACTACCTTTTATAATAGCCTTATAGTATATTTTTTGCACTAAGACTATAATAAATTTCCGACTCTAAATAAAAACACCTAAGAGCCAAAAAGCATTTGTATATACTTTTATATACAAATAAGGGGGAATGGGAACCCTAGATATTTATCCATGGGCAACCACATATGGATGTTGTACTTTGTACATAATTCACTCTTAGATGATGAAGGAATGCAAGGGTCTTTTAGTGGTTTGCACCCTTAGCATTTGTATATACTTTTATATACAAATAAGGGGGAATGGGAACCCTAGATATTTATCCATGGGCAACCACATATGGATGTTGTACTTTGTACATAATTCACTCTTAGATGATGAAGGAATGCAAGGGTTGTTACCATATTATAGTAGTGATGTGTGTGAACACACTTAGGACCGCCGGGGCACTTTTTCCCTCACTAGGAGGTTTTTTCCCCCGTGCATTGTATATACGCCCATTATCTTCTAGGGCTTGTTATCTTTCATTTTGGCACTCATAATACACTACTGTGTTGTGCTCAAGCTTCCTCATCTTCTTGAAGTTGTGTGTGCATTCCTGCAACCCTAATTCCAACAATTGGTATCAGAGCAGGCTTCCTCCTCCCGGGCAGCATCACCGGCACCTGCACTTCATCTCCTCCGATTGCAACGAGGTTTCACGAGCGTCTGCAGGTTAGTATATGCCGTGGGAGAGCCCGAAGGGCTTGGTCGTTTCAGAATTTTGATCTGAAGTCATTTCGCCCTCCGTTTTTGCATTCCAAGTACTGCGCAGGCAAAATCGTCCTACTGTGCAGATTTTCTGTCAAGATTAAAATCTGCAGGACAGGTGCCCATTCGTCTGTTTTGGGCTGTGCTATATAGCACAGGTCGATTTTATACAGGTTTACCTCTTGCAGACAGCATTTACATCTAGTAGTACAGTCATTGGCCATGGCTGACAACAATGATGTATTCCGCATGTTGGCTGCTGAGGATAAGTTGGATGGCACCAACTATCCATTGTGGGCATATATGATGCGACATGTATTGGTAGCAAAGGGGTTATGGAATATTGTGCAGGGTATTGATGCACGTCCTATTGTGGCTGGGAATGCTGCAAACACATCAGAAACAGGTACTGTTGATGATGGTGCAGGCACAAGTGCTGTAGCAGCTGTTCGGGAACCACCACTTTCAGCAGAGCAGATTCGTTGGGATGGTAGAGATGCGCAGGCTCATGCCTTGATTGCGCTGTCTGTCAAACGTACCATTATACCACATATTCGCTCCTGCAGGACTTCTAAGGATGCTTGGGATGTACTTGCCACATTGTATCAGGCAAGAAATGAGGCTCGTGTTGCTTATCTCCGAAAACAGTTGGAGAATGAGCATATGAACGAAGGTGATTCTATGGATAGCTTTTTGACAAAGATCAAGGATTTCAAAGAGCAGCTCATTTCTGCAGATGAAATCCTGTCAGACAGTTCACTTGTGCAGACTGTTTTGAATGGTCTACCAGATTCTTATCAGGGTTTTGCTTCCACTCTTCGCTTGATGATGAAAGGCAATCCCAATGCCTTATCATTTGAGGAGTTAGTTTCTGTTTTGCTGCAAGAAGACCAGTCAAGGCAAAACAGGAATAGTATGCGTGTCGCAGATCAAGCTTTCGGTGCTAGTCAGAGAAGCGGGAAAGGTAAAGCTGGCTTTTCTTCTAGTAAGCAGAAATCTGCAAATGCTGCGCAACCAAAGAAGGAAGACAAAGATGAGAAGAAGGGTGACAAACAGAAGACATTTTGCAAGTACTGTAAGGGAAATGATCATGTCATCAAAGCGTGTCCTAAGCTGGCTGCGAAAGAGGCTAAGAAGAAAGAGGCTGGTATGGCTGTTGCAGATGCCTCTCCTTCTAACAATGAATCTGCTAATGTTGTGCTAGATACAGAATGGGCATTCAATGCGCAGTGCAGTTATGACCCATCTTTGCATGACACATGTATGTCTGCAGTAGATTCAGATGTATGGTACTTTGACAGTGGTGCCACTAAGCATATCACCTCGCAGCGCAGTTTATTCACTTTCCTTGAGTCTGCTCCCACAGGGAATACTGTCACTTGTGCCAATAACTCCTCTTATCCCGTTAAAGGAGTTGGACAGATTGTGCTGAATGTTGCAAATGGCAACACCTTTACACTTTTTGATGCATTGTATGTGCCAGGGATCAAAAAGAATCTGCTGTCAGTCTCCGCATTTGCCAAAACAGGTTTGGTTGTAAAATTTGTGGATGACAGATGTACTGTTCATGATCTCTCTTGTGGTGACATCATTGTAGCATCTGGTTCACTATGTCGAGGGCTGTATAAGCTCAATATGGATGGCAAATGTGTAGAGGATTCAGCATGTGCTATTATGGATACGCAGGCTATTTCAAATGCAAAACTGTGGCATGCACGTTTTGGTCATCTGAATTTTGCAAGTTTGCTGCGCCTGCAGAAATCTGAAATGGTGTCTTCTTTGCCTAAGCTTGAGGCACCTGTCAAGCATGTTTGTGAGGGCTGCATATTGGGTAAAATGCAGCGTGCTTCCTTTCCCAAAGATGGATCAGTGAGAGCTGAACGCAGATTGCAGCTTGTTCACAGTGATGTTTGTGGTCCCATGCAAACTCCATCATTTGGAAACTACCTTTACTTCGTGACTTTCATTGATGATTTTACCAGGCATGCATGGGTATATCCTTTGAAGGCAAAGTCCGAAGTGTTTTTGTGCTTCAAACAGTTTTTGGTTATGGCTGAAAATGTGTCAGAAAGTAAGATGGGCACCCTCCGTTCAGATCGAGGGGGGGAGTATATGTCTTCAGAATTTAATGCATTTCTGGCTGAGCGTGGGATAAAACACCAATGTACAGTGCCGTATACACCACAGCAAAATGGTGTGGCTGAGAGAAAAAACAGGTCTCTCATGGAAATGGCAAGATGTATGGTTAAGAGTCAAAGTCTACCACATGGTTTTTGGCTTGAGGCTGTCATGTGTGCCACTTATGTACTAAACAGGTGTCCCACCAAAGCATTACAGGTTGTCACTCCATATGAGGCTTGGCATGGCCGCAAGCCATCTGTTGGCCATTTACGTGTTTTTGGTTGCCTGGCATATGCATTAGTGCCTGTGCAACATCGCAGAAAATTGGATGACAAAGCTGTCAAATGTATTTTTGTTGGATATAGTGCTGAGAGCAAAGGCTATCGTTTGTATCATCCACAGACAAAGCGCATTTTGGTTAGCCGTGATGTTGTATTTGTGGAAGATGCAGTTCAGCCCTTGGTTTCATGTACTAAGGAGACAGATATCAGCTCACGTGATGTCTATGATACATTGTTGCCTCTTTTCAGTGGTGCACAGTCAAGTGCAATACCTCATGAGGCAGTTTTTCAGCCTATGCAGGTTTTAAATGATGGCACAGATCAGCCTATATCTGATGCAGATGTGCATGATGCACTTGAGGATGAGAGACAAGAGATTGAGGGCTCTAGGAATATGCCTAGATGGCTGGTGCAGACTTTGCGTGACAGCAAGTTGGATGCCCCTTTGTCTAGTCGCACTCGTTCTGGCTCTCATGGTGCCTCTTATGCGTCAGATTGTTATGCATTGGCTGTTTCTAGTATGTGCGATGAAAGTGAGCCTGTTTCATTTGATGAGGCACAAAGTTCAGAAAATTGGATGGCTGCTATGCAAGCAGAATACGATGCTATTATGAAGAATGGTACATGGTCTTTATGTGTCTTGCCCCTTGGCAAGAAGGCCATTGGCACTAAGTGGGTATACAAATTGAAGCGTAAGCCTGATGGCACAGTGGATCGCCATAAGGCTAGGCTTGTTGCAAAAGGTTATGCTCAAGAGAAGGGCATTGATTTTGATGAGACTTTTGCTCCCACATGTCGTATGACCACTGTTCGTAGCATCTGTGCATTAGCAGCTCATAATGGTTGGAATGTACATCAGCTGGACATAAAGACTGCGTTCTTAAA
Source organism: Cibotium barometz (assembly GCF_041138505.1). Lineage (NCBI taxonomy): Eukaryota > Viridiplantae > Streptophyta > Polypodiopsida > Cyatheales > Cibotiaceae > Cibotium > Cibotium barometz. Next base: position 22,871,091 of record NC_141047.1, on the reverse strand, counting down.
TGGAGATTTGCATGAGGAGGTGTATGTATCGCAGCCTCGTGGTTTTGTTCAAAGAGGGCAGGAAAACAAAGTGTGCAGGTTAAAAAAGGCTTTATATGGTTTAAAGCAAGCTCCACGAGCTTGGTATGAAAAAATACATGCATATTTGACTGCACATGGGTTTCAGAATAGTCCAACAGAAAGCACTTTGTATGTTAAACGTGTGGATGGTGTACATCTAATCATTGCTCTCTATGTCGATGACATGCTGCTCACAGGACCAAATAAGAGTCATATTGCTGATTTTAAGGCTGATTTGAATGCCTCTTTTGAGATGTCAGATTTGGGGCATTTGCATCATTATTTGGGGATACAATTTAAGCAGTGTGATGGAGGTATTGCTTTGTGTCAGACAAAGTATATTGAAACATTGTTGCGGAGATTTGGCCTTGAAGACTGCAAGCCTATTGCTACTCCAATGGAGACAGGTTTGAAGTTGAGTCTTCATGATGCTGGAGATCACTTTGATGTCACACTCTATCAGACAGCTGTTGGTTGCCTCATTTATGTATGCATTACGAGGCCAGACATTCAGTTTGCAGTCTCACAGGTGAGCAGATTTATGCATAGCCCAGGCATTAAGCATTGGCAGGCAGTGAAGCGTATCTTTCGCTATTTGAGTGGTACTCGGCATCTTGGGTTGTTTTATCCCAAGGGGGGATCATTGCCGCCAGATTTACATGCTTTTTCAGATTCTGACTGGGCTGGTTGTTATGACACACGCGTGTCCACGAGTGGTTTTTGCTTCATGCTTGGAAGCTCATGCATATCATGGTTGAGCAAGAAGCAGCCTACTGTGGCCACTTCTAGTTGTGAAGCTGAGTACAGGGCAGCTTTCACAGCTACGGTTGAGTGTGTGTGGCTCAGACGCCTTATGGCTGATTTGGGTGTTGGGCAGCCATCTGCCACCACCATCTTCACTGACAGTCAGAGCGCATTGGCAGTTGCGCGGAACCCAGTGTTCCATGCTCGTACGAAGCACATTGAGGTGCACTACCATTATGTCAGGGAGAGACTCTCTGCAGGAGAGATCAGTTTGGCTTATGTGCCAACACAGGATAACCTTGCAGACCTTTTCACAAAGGCTCTGCCTCGTGAGAAGTTCGAAGCTTTTCGCAAAGCTTTGGGCTTACTCCCTTTTGTGGATTCGTCCACATAGCTAGACACTTCCCTATACATGAGTGCTAGCTCTTGTTCACCGCATCACTCCAGGGGGGATTTGTTACCATATTATAGTAGTGATGTGTGTGAACACACTTAGGACCGCCGGGGCACTTTTTCCCTCACTAGGAGGTTTTTTCCCCCGTGCATTGTATATACGCCCATTATCTTCTAGGGCTTGTTATCTTTCATTTTGGCACTCATAATACACTACTGTGTTGTGCTCAAGCTTCCTCATCTTCTTGAAGTTGTGTGTGCATTCCTGCAACCCTAATTCCAACAAGGGTCTTTTAGTGGTTTGCACCCTTAGCATAAACAAGTCTCATTTGTGGAGAAGCTAGGGTCATAAACCTTTCTTCCATTGGTGTCACTCCTCCAAAGGAGCTATGCAAATGGGTAAGGAGAAATGAGAGGGAGAGAGCTATGGAAAGCTCAATCTCAACCTCGATACCTTCATTTATACAATGGGGGAGAGCATTAAAGAGCAAGCAAAGAAAGCACACACCACAAGAGTAAAGAGGATTTAGACTCAATTGTGATAATGGGATTATATGGTTTCTTATCACTTATATAATAGGCCCCAAAAGCTAGGGAAGCTAATGTCCTAGGCTATGTATAGAATACCGATGTTACACAAGTTTAGTTGCCCAAGGAATGTCTGGGGCCTAAAAGCTAGTGAAGCTAATGTCCTAGGCTATGTATAGACTACCGGTGTTATACAAGTCATAAGCTCAATGATATCCCAAAATATTTACATGAAGTGCATTACACGGTTACCAATATATGTGACAAAAAGACGCAACTACACATTAGGAGTAATTTAAACCAATGTGGCACCTATACACCCCCAAAGGCACAACAAGCAAGCACTTTAAAGGGCCAAGGAACATCAAGGCAAGTTCAACCCTCAACAAATGATCTCATGGGGCAATCTTATGCTTATGTTAAGAACATTAAGGCTACCTATGAATCCAAAGAGTCCTTTAGGCAAAGCCAAGCATTGGAAACTACTGACTTAAGCCCATTAGTTCATCATACAAAGGTAAATGCTTATGGATGCCATACAGGAAATGCACAAAAGGCATAAGTATACATAAGGGATGCTTCAAAAGTAACTAGAGCAAGTTGTGGAGGCACAAGTATACATAAGGGATAACTAGAGCAAGTTGTGGAGGCACACAATAAGAGTACAAGGGATTATGAATAGAGGATTAAACAACTAGCACATCAAAGAAGCATTGAGAGTGTAGCAAGAGAGATTGAGTTCACAACCATTTATGGGTAAAGCGATGGAAGAAGAAGAAAAGGCAAAGGCAACATTAGAGACATCTATGTATAACAGCTTAAGGCTAGGGAGAACGAGTCATTCAACTAAAGTCTTTGCTTACACAAGCACCAAAAGCACAACAGGAGGCCCACAAGGACTTGGAGAAGAAGAAGAAGAGACAAGAAGAGGTTCATTTAAAGTTTTATAGTCAACGGGATGATGCGATACCCTAATCGGCCATGAAAAGCAAAGATGTCCTAATAAGCTATGAAGAGCATAGACGAAGAGATCAAGTAACTCCATGTTAAGGAAACCCTACCCTAACATATCGTGTGGGAAGTTGCCTATCCACCTAGCTCGAGCATGGCTCAAGATCTCCATTGTAGCCACTTGTCACCGTCATCCTCTCGCACTCATCACACCAAGGCGGTTGCTCTAATCCAACAGATGATGTAAGCTCTCTCACAAAGATCGTGTGGGATCTCCACGGAGGAAGAGGATCGCGTTGGTTAGCCTAATCACTCAAGAAAGAGAGAGAGAGGAAGCAAGAGGGCAGTAAGAGGGAACAAGTGATTAGCACTACTCCCAAACCCAAGCCCAAACCCTAAGCACACCACACATGCTAGATTAGAGTTGCGAGAGAGAGAGAGAGAGAGAGAGAGAGAGAGAGAGAGAGAGAGAGAGAGAGAGAACACTCCAAATGGGAGAATGAGTTACAAACAAGAGAAATTGGCTTTTATAGTTCCAAGCCTTTTCCCACTAGGCTGCCCGGGAGTAAGTGACCTGGGGCACCCAAAACATAGTTAAAAGGCTTTTCTCTATGGTTTGGCCAACCGACCAAGATCCTCTTGTCTGTCCTTTTGAAGCTCAATACTTGGGAGTGTCTTTTGGGCATTTCCCTCATCAAATGATGAGATTTACAATATAGCACAGGCGCCCATTACATAAGTGTGCGGACATAGTTGTCCATAGGAATGTGTTAACCAATCTGTGGTTAACATACTCTCCTTCCAAAAGTCGATCGCGTCCTTGTTGTGATTGGTGAGGGGTTGTCAAGACACTTGGAGAAGTGTTGCACTTAGTTGGTTCTCCTGTCTCTCTGGAAATGAGAGGGGGTGGGGGAGTTAGTGAGATGGAAAGAAGTTAGTGAATTACTGATGATTAAGTATCCAGCTAGTCTGATGGGCTCTTAGGAGTTTGCTTTTTTGTATGTGCCCAATAGTACTCTTTATTTTGTTTTTGGTGTGTTTTTTTTAATCGCCTTTGCGGTAGGAAATCCTTATTAGAGGAGTCAGAGTACTTGAATGAGTAGACTAGCACGGAATACTTAATGACCAGTATCCCAGTGGTATGATTAAAGAGGAGTTAGTAAAACAATAGGGTTAGTAAGTAAGTGGTGAGGGCGAAATTTCGAAGGGACAAGGAGGCAACATGCATGGAGACTGCTTGTGCTCCAAGATGATGTATGTCGATGGCGATGTTCATGAAGCTCTAGCATCTTTGTCAAGACACCGTGATGGCTGTCTTGGCTCCCGTGGATGTTGAGACATCAAGTTGCGGTGTTCTCTCTTTTCTTTTTATGCTTTGTCTTCTTTTGTTATTGGAGCTCTGGGATCCTGTGTTGATAGGAGTGGTAGTTGATGGCGAGGATCCATAGCTGTTGAGCCAAAGAAGAAGTTTTAGGTAGGGTTGATTAGACATAAAGCACAATTATTCGGGCGCAGTAAGGGTGATTAAGAAGATCCAGGTGATGGGTCATACCATAGACCAAGCTTGCACCCACCATGGTCCCCCCATCAAGAGATGTACCTGGATGGTTGTCGATGATGAAGCTTTATGCGGTGTGTGCACATAGGAAAGAGCCCAATGAGATTTTCAGGTGTTGTGCATGGATGAACGTAAAAGGTGTGCCCGTGGTCCTAATCACCTAGAACTTAATCACTTAGAAACTCCCTTTTTTTGCGTGTGTTTATTGGTCAGCACCCCTAAAACAGGTTTTGTACTGAGTGGTCCATGTGGCTAGAGTTGTGAGCTTACCTTTGAGTTTATCTTTGAGTGGTTGGATAAGCTCAACCACGTGTAGCACTTTCCCTTGGTTTGGTGACGAAGTTGAGGGACAGGGTGGAGCTTTGTGGATGAGGCTTAGTGAGTTGAAAGGGTTGGGCGAATTGAGCATTGGAGTGCCCATGGGTTGGGTGTGGGCAAGTCCGAAGGATTTTGTCGAGGAGGAGGGAACTTGCCTTCCCGTTGGTTGCCAAACCATCTTTGTCGATTGGACAGGTACTGGCAGGGTGGGTGTGGTTTGGGAGAATTGTGTATGCCTTGGGAGCCAAATGATGGAATTGCCATCATGGAAGCCTTGGGCTTCTAAGAGACATTTGGGCACCCAACGCAGCCAAGTGATGAAGGTCCTTGGTGAGGTTTCCGGCTTTTTTGTCGACGAGGCTTTGAGCTATGAGGTGGTTGTTGACACGGAGGAGAGGCTTTTGATTGTGGCTTGGGGAGCCACAAGTGTGTGTTGCCTTCATGGAAGCCTTGTGCTTTGAGCACATTGGTAGGCACCCAATGTCGTTGGCTTTGGTGTGCTTGGGGTTGTCATACCCGTGGTTGTGGGACCTTTTGTTGGCAGCTTCTTGGGGAGTTGTTGTGGTGGATGAGCACAAGCAGCATGCTTGGGTATCCAGAGGTGAGTGATGCCTTCATAGTAGCCTTGTGCTTGTAAAATAGGTGGTCGGGGACAAGCCAACATTGAAGATTTGTCTTAGGGTTGGTGGTTGTTGGCTTAGTTGGCTTTTTACGCTTAGGTTTTAGAGATGGCTGTCTGGGGATCCATAGTTTTGTGTAGCCACCGTAGAATCCCTGTGAGCGGCTAAAAGATTCTTGGGCACCCACCATTGATTGTCATGATAAAGATATGAGGTCGGGGTGCTTGTAATGTGAGTGGTTAAGGATGTAGAGTTGAGGGGAAATGTCGACAATAAGGCTTTTTTGTCATTGATGGGTGGTGTCGACAGTGGCGATGGACCGACTTAGGTGAGGCATGGGGTGGGGCATGAGGGGGAAGGGCAGTTGAGAGGCGAGGGTGTGTGGATGATTTCCTCTTGGAGACACAAGAGGATAGTGGTCTTTTTGCCGTTGATTTCCATGGTGGGCCGTTTCATCACGCCAATTGATTTGGCAGTGAGTGGCATCAATCCACTCTTTTCTAATGATAATCTGGCCTTGGAGTGCACCTACATCTATAACATGAAATCTACACTCCAACTGGTTATTTCCCAATATAAATTTTAGGAATGAAAGACCCAACACTCTGAAACACATTTCATGTGAAATTTGAATATAAGTGTTTTCTTTTGTTAGTGTGGCTTTTCCAAGAGCTTTCCATGCCTCCAAGAATATGAGATTGGTGTGGACCATACGATATATGTGGGCTTGCCACCATTGTAGACCATTCTTGGTTGGGAGTCCAATCCATATTCTTGGTGGGTTGAGTTCTGGTGGTAGTTCAGGGGCAATGGAAGACCATTCTCAGTTGGGAGTCCAATCCATATTCTTGGTGAGTTGAGTTCTAGTGGTAGTTTAGGGGCAATGGAAGACTTACCAATTATTGTGGGGGGTGAGGGAGTACCCTTTTTATAAGCAGTTGGTGGGGGCATAGGCTTGGATTCGATGCACTCCCCATCCCAGAGGATCATTGTTACCTTGCCCTGGGGAAGCTTGAGGGTAGTTGTGTTGTCAGCTGAGTTAATTGTACTTGTAGGGTTTTGGACCCAACTTCCTCCAAGAATGACTACTTCTTTTGTTTCACCTGTGGAAACCACATAAAACTTACAAGCCAATGGGTTACCTACAGTATGTACACTTTGTGTAAAAGACCCAAGGCTTTGTATACGTTGTCCACTAGGTAATTGAACTTTCACATAGGCAGTTGTAAGAGATGGTTTGCCCACAGAGACCCATGTTTCCCATGGCAAAAGGTTATGGCTAGTTGTGGGAGACAGAAAGGCATGTTTTCTTTGCATGTTTCTACCAAAGGGAAAATCTATCCATACCCGAAGGGTGGTTGTTTCAAGTTGTGGATCTACACTTACACTCAGGGTGTTACGCGAGGTAATGGCTTTGTCGGGTTCATGAAGGGTCTGGCCGTTTGGGAGCATGAATTGGGTGTTGAGTTTGCGACTTGGGAGGGTCTCAAGTGCAGCAAGGATTTTAAGTCAATTGTGGTCGCCTTTGTCACTATTGACATAAGCGACCATGCATGGCACTCGCGCGTCATCAAGGGCTTAATGACAAGCATCATAAACCAAGAGATCATTGCTCCTGATGACGATGGTCACTAATTCTTCAACAAAGGGAGATTTGACCATGGGACGTGAGTGCCAGGTATATAAATAGACCTTAAGTACCCAAGATGGCAACATAGGCGCCATTACAAAAGTCCATGACCACAAATGTAAGGTGGAATGTCATGTCATAGACTTTGACCTTGAGGTCATGCACAAGGCCCATGGGTTTTGCAGCGTTCCCATCCGCAAGCTTGATCACCAATTCGGTGTGGGATCAAGGCATGGTTGGCCCCAGTTTTCCCAACATGTTTGTGTGAGAATGCTTATACCAACACCTCCATCAACACCTCCATCCAGGATGCTTACACCAACACCTCCATCCAGGATGCTTTTGACCACATGTCCATTATAGGAAATGGGCAATGCTGCGTTTGTGTCATCACCTTCAAAGTATTATCCCAGTGCATTGACGCGAATTGTTGGTACACATTTGGGTTGTGGGTGGTGGTGATGGAGTAAGTCTGGATGATGGGGCTCAGATTCATCCAAGGAATCTGGAGCTTCCTCGACATAAGCCTGTAGTTTGTGTTCCATCCAATCCCACATAAGCCTGTAGTTTGTGTTCCATCCAATCCCACATAGGCTTATGTGGAGGAGGAATCTAGAGCTTCCTCCTCCACATAAGCCTGTAGTTTGAAAATTTTCACCCACATAGGTTTTGCATGTGATGTTGGTGGGTGCAAGTGTTGTCACACTCCCCTTCATAGAGCTTGTGCTAAGCTCGGAATGTTAAGTTGTGGCATAAGGGGAGGTGGTGCAAGGGTGGGGGTGGGAATAGATCCGTGGTGGATAGAGAAGAGGGTATGTGAATGTGCTCAAGGCGTCTATCCATGCCGGGGTGCATGTATGGATGGGCCCTACTAGATGAGGGCTCTTCAAAGATATTTTCGCCCTCCCGACCAAGCATGTGTGGCATGGCGACCACATGTGAATGAGTAATTGAGGCTGGGGTGCCTCCAAATGGAATGAAACCATTGGGGCATGCAACCATGACCGACCGTGGAATGGCCGCGGCAAGTGTAGAATGGCCGTTCGAGATTTTTTAAATTAATTTTTTTTTGGAAAAATAGTTTTTGTATGGCCATACGCTTACAAGCGTATGCCTGTGGCTTTAGTATGGAATGGCCGCATGGAAATTTTTTCAACTTTTTTTTAGAAAAAAAAGTTTTTTGGTACGGTCGTACGCTTATAAGTTAGTATATGGAACGACCACGATAAGTGTGGAACGGTCATTCAGATTTTTTTATTTAATTTTTTTTGGATACGGTCGTATGCTTACAAGTGTACACCCGTGGTTTTTAAAATTTTTTGGGTATAGCCATACACTTACAAGCATACGCTCGTGGCTTTAGTATGGAACGATCGCGGCAAGTGTGAAACGGTCGTACGATTTTTTTATTTAAAAAGTTTTTTTGTACGACCGTACGCTTACAACCATACGCCCATGGCTTTAGGATGGAACGGCTACGGCAAATGTGGCACGGCCGTGGTAAGTTAGAATTTGAGTTTGAATTTGGAATTTAGAATTTAGAATTTAGAATTTGAATTTGAATTTCAAATTGGAGGAAAGTGAGTGGGAGACAACTAAGACTCCCTCATTAATAATGCTAGGTAGGTGGGAAAGGGCTAAAGTTAGAGGCTACCTCTAAATTAGTGGATTTTGACTAATTTAGAGGCACTCTAGCTTAACTAAAAATTAATTCTCTTAATCCCTTTATTTATCACTTCTTAATTCTCTTATTTGCTCTCAAATTACTTCTAATTGGTGAGGAGTTTCAGCATGGGAATTTGATAGGTATATTAGCAATATTTATGCTAATCCAAAGATGTGATTACCCTAAAATAATTTCACTAATTAATCCACTCAAAAGAGGAAAAATTAGATAAAAGAGACCAAATTAGTGCCAACTAAGCATAGATTTGAGTCAAGGCAAGTGTTTAGCACACTAATGCCACTCTAATTACAAGCAATTAGGCTTAATTTTTAGTTTTTTGCTCTCTTTAAGTTTACCAATCACACTAACCAGTAGGTTAGTAATAATTAGTAAAAATTAAGAGATAGTTTATGGTTAGTGATAATTAGTGAAAATTAAGAGATAGTTTATGGTTTTTTTAGTTTTTTTGTTTGATTAGTATTCTATCTAGTAATGCTAATCTGCCTATGCAAAGAGATTCAGCAAAAGAAAAAGGAATAAGCTAAAAATTAAGAAAAATAGTTTAGGTTTTAAGCAAAACCCTCTTAATTAAGCTCTCTAATCACTCAAATCACAAGTTTTTTTACTCAAATAAGTAGTAATCCTACTCTAAACACAAAGCTATACATGAATCTTAACAAAAACATAAAAAAAAAACCAAACAAAACATCAAAATACAACAAAAATAAAAAAACCGCATGCCAAAGAGCCTACTCGGCACCGGCCCATGGGGGCTCCGTCGGATTTGAACCAAAGATGGCGTAGGCAAGTAGCGGATGGCGCTCCCCGGCAATGACACCAAAGATGTTAAGGAAGCCCTACCCTAACATATCGTGGAAAGTTGCCTATCCGCTGAGCTCGAGCATGGCTCAAGAGCTCCACCGTAGCCGCTCATCAACACCGTCCTCCCGCACTTGTTGCTCTAATCCAATGGGTGATGCAATCTCTCTCACAAAGATCGTGTGGGATCTTTGCGGAAGAGGATCGTGTTGGTTAGCCTAATCACTCAAGAAAGAGAGAGAGAGAGAGAGGAAGCATGAGTTACAACAAGAGAAATTGGCTTTTATAGTTTCAAGCCTTTTCCCACTAGGTCGCCTGGGAGTAAGTGACCCGGGGCACCCAAAATATAGTTACAAGGCTTTTCTCTATGGTTTCGCTAACTGACCAAGATCCTTTTGTCTGTCCTTTGAAGTTCAATACTTGGGAGCGCCTTTAGGGTGTTTCCCTCATCAAATGATGGGATTTACAATATAGCATGGGCGCCTATTACATAAGTGTGCGGACATAGTTGTCATAGGAATGTGTTAACCAATATATGGTTAACACTCCACAAGGAGTTAGCCAAGGCAAAGGCAACAACACCCAAAGTCATATTAAGGTCCAAAGAGCTAGAGGAGATGTGACCCAACCAAGTACTCACACAATTGATTGAGATAGGATTATAACCATGTACTTCTTACGATCTTTTAATTTCAACACAAACCCTCTCTTTTCTTCAACGTAATATTAAATGCACATAATTGTAGTACTAAATAAATTAATTACCACACCACTACGAGTGACACATCGAATGAGCATTGTGGAGAAGAGGAGTGACCTAATAGAGTTGTACTTTGACACTTGACTCTACTCATAGTTCGACACAACATTCTAGCCTAGGCTCGGGTAGGTGGTAAACACACTTATAGAGATCCACAGTGTTGTGTGTGCATGTGAGAGAGAGAGAGAGAGAGATGAGATGAGAGCTGCTTAACGTCGACTTACTGATCTAGAGAGACCAATTGACGGAGAGACTTGAACCCAGGTGGGTACATATCATCCCAAGGGCAATTACACTAGCCAATCTACCACACTTGGGTGATAGAAAGGTAGTGCGAATTTTCCTCTTTTACCCACACACCCACAGGAGACGAGAGCTGCTTAACGTCGACTTATTGATCTAGAGAGACCAATCGACGGAGAGACTTGAACCCAGGTGGGTACATGTCATCCCAAGGGCAATTACACTAGCCACTTGGGTGATAGAAAGATAGTGCGAATTGTCCTCTTTTACCCACACATCCACAGGAGACGAGAGCTGCTTAACGTCGACTTATTGATCTAGAGAGACCAATCGACGCGAGAGACTTGCACCCAGGTGGGTGCTTATATAGAGGTGGGTGGGTACATGTGAATGCACTTATGTAGAGGTGGGGGGAAGAGCATGCATTTAAAACAGTTTTCATAATTGTAGATCCATTTACATATAAATAAAGAAATTTTCATTAAAATAAAACAAACTCGTCGCCTAGTCTAGTTTGCAGCTTCGAAGGTAAGCATGGCGGTGCCGGAGCAGGGTCACAAGCAGCATCGCGTTGCCAAGTCCGGGCCAACAGCAAAGAAGAAGCAAAAAGCAGACAAGAAGAAGCGTGGGGTCGCCACAGACCAGAAGAACCCTAAGGTCAGCAACTTACATAATACCAAAGTACGTAATGATCATTATATTTTTTGGCGATGATTAGTATTTCACAATAAAAATTACAGATAATGATTGGGTTGCAGAATACCTCATGATTAGGGTTATATAGTTTCAATGATTAGGGTAATTACAGTGCACTGACTGATTAGGACTACGAATTAGTGCATGTTCATGTGAAGTAGTTAGCTCGGTTATTCAACGGCAAAGAAGGTGGCATGTCCAGCACTAGGGGCTCCATTTGAAGGGGCTTATGTCAGAGTGTGGGTAATGGTGTAAGACCAAGTTTTGGCATTTGGACCTTGGACACTGACTGCAAACATAACAAGGATCAGAGTTACACATTAGTGTATAGCTACTGGAGATCAAATGATTACCATTTAATTGTTTTTATTACTCATTTATTCAAGAGCAGAGATGTATATACGTGCTCTGGCTCATGGGTTGTGCACACTGTTCAGGCATTTGCATTCCAATCTTCTGTAAAAGCAAAACGTTTACAAGCTATTTCGGCTGAAAAAGACCAGCGCCGACTCCATGTGCCTGTGTTGGATCGTGCTGCAGAAGAGCCTCCACCCTATGTGGTCGTTGTACAAGGTCCACCCCAGGTTAGCATGCACTTCTTTGAACTCAACAGTATTCTACAAACTGAGAGTGCCAGATATGCTGCAAGGGAGATAATGGTATGTTTTTATTAAAAAGAGACTTTGATTTCTAAATTGTTCTTATTTTGCTTTAGTTTAGCAAAGAAAGGTAATTAAGAACGTGTGTGTACTTGGATAGAATACCCATATTGCAAGAGGATTCATGTGGATAGATTCATATGGATCTCACGATAGTACAGTTAGGTGTCCATTGTGAGTGTTTCCCTTGCACACACGCTGCCACAAGAATCTTACTTGATTTGCTAGGGGTCTTTGGCTGGGCAAGCCCTTCTCTGAAAGTTTCTTCTTACATTTGTTGTGATGGGGCATATAAATTTTCTTAACCTTCATCCCCTATTTGTACTCCTTTAGGCTTCTTGCTTGGTAGGAGTATAGTAATGACCTTCAAGGTCTTTAGAATCAAAGTCTTCACACTGTCCCCTTTCTCGAGCATCATTTCCATCCTCCTTTCTAGGCTTCTTGCTTGGTAGGAGCATAGTAATGATCTTCAAGGTCTTTAGAATCCAAATTTTACACTGTCCCCTTTCTCGAGCATCATTTCCATTAACCTCTTTTTCGTGAGGCTTTTGATCAACACTCATAATTAAGGGTTTCATGTGGGTGCATGATGCTTCAATATCTGAGAGATGGGGAACGAGGGCCAAGGGTCCAGTCTTGCAGCCCCTAGAGCTGGTCGGCCAGCCCTACATCCCCACGACTAGAAAAAATTGGGGGCTTTTGGGCAAAGGGATGGCGTTTACATCAGCCAAACTAGCTTGATCTGCTTCTAGCTTAGGCGCCCTGTCACATGGCTTGGCAATTGTCATGTGGGTCTCAGGCTGTCTAGACTTTGCCAGTGCCTAGCTCTTGGCCTAATAACTTACCTGGACATTTGTATAAATAGATGGCGACCAGCAACACGATGGCTCACAACAATCTCAGTGCTCATCTATAAGGAACTTCATGTACTCTGGACAAGTATGTCAAAGTGGTGCTCTAGTACAGAAGGTGCACATGATGTCCCCTCTTGCTTAGCTTGTTATGGGAGTTGCATTATATCCAAGTAGTCTGTCAAACAACAATGCGGGATATTTGCGGAAAAACTCCTCGCCTATCCAAACTGCTTCATGTGTGGCTCGGTCTTTGAACTTGGTCATGATTTGTTGCTATTGTAACTAGTAATATGCTTGAAATAGTGGAGGATTATGTGCATTGGTAGAAAGATTTTTGCTTTGTCAATAACTTTTGGCTGAGGCCCATTTGGCACATCATCCGATGGAATAATGCTTCAATCATATCACATGATACTCCAAATAGGCGGAAGATGGAGTTCTTGAGCCAGCCCTTCACCCTTGCTCGGCTGACTCTTAAAGGTTTGCAGGTCATTCTTGACATTTCTGATGTGAGTGAAAACATTACTGAATCTACCTTCCTGTTGCTTTTGCAGATTGTCCATCCTCTATTCCAAAGCAGGCTGGTCCTGTGACAAATAAGTTACCTGTTGGAAGATGACTGCAAGACTCCCCTGATAGAATCATCACGAGCTTGATGTAATTTTGAGCCTCTTAGGTGCTATGTTTGTGGCAACCCCCCTTACCATTTCAAACACCATCCTAAGTGTGTCTGGCCTTGGGAGAGGGATTGCCTCTTAGCTTGTCATCTCTGATAGTAGACTGACCTCCATCCTCTTGAATAGGCCAATGCCTATCAAAGCCATTCCACCATCACTGATAACAGCTCTAGCTTCTTTTGGTCGAATCTCAGAAGGATTAGAACCATGAGATATCCCCTTAGGCTAGGCTGGACACACTGGATCTTGGTATGCACAGATGCTACAGTGGTTCTCACATCATGGGATAGACATTGAGCGGTTGCCACCTTTTCAGTATGATCAGTCTGCTCCACGGGGTTACCTCTCTCTCAATGAGAGGAACAGAGTGATGAGACAGGACATATGGTAGCGCTACATACAGGAGACATGGACAGCACCAGAGAGCCCACTATCACCGAAGATGCTGTATTACAGAGACCACTTTATGAGCATCTCAGGGGATGGGTTTATATAGCGACCGCGGTATATGGATGTATACATGCCACACAGCTCTCGCGTTGCTATTGGACAGCTGTGAGTCTCATCACATCAGCTAGAGATAGAGGCTGGGAGAGCGGCACGGGTTCCCAGAGCCGAGCGGATATGCAGATTGTGCCGCGAGGAGGTGGAGACTGAGGATCACTTTGTATGTAGATGTAGAGCCCACTGGGGGGTCAGAGATAGTTATGTGGGATTGTTTGAGGAGCACTCTTCACTACATCAGTTGATGGAGGCCTCGGACCAGTGAGACAGCTTGGCAGACTACTACTAGAGCTTCATAGTTCTCGAGAGAGACTCCTCCAGACACCTGCTCCCACTAGGGGTGGGAGACAGTCCTAGCTCACAGATTTCTTCTAGAGAGCTATGCCAGTGCCAGCTGATGTACCACGTGGGGGAAAAAGAGCCAAGAGGAGACCTAGACAGACTGGACACAGAGCACCCCGACTCCGTCACCGAGAGATAGCAGCTATCCGGATGAGACACCAGATGGAGACACAGGAGAGGCTAGCTCGCTTTCATTCAGACTCAAGGTACATGTTCACGCCACTCACAGCCTCAGCATCGGCGATGTATGATATCTTATATCCCTCTTATGGCACTGGATGGAGTTAGACATAGATCTGCATAGCATGCTTGTACTACCCCTTCAGCATATAGAGAGGCTAGCTCGCTTTCATTCAGACTCAGGGTACATGTTCACGCCACTCACAGCCTCAGCATCGGCGATGTATGATATCTTATATCCCTCTTATGGTACTGGATGGAGTTAGATATAGATCTGCATAGCGTGCTTGTACTACCCCTTCAGCATATAGAGATGCATCTTGCCTTAGCACTCCATCCACTTGACCACTCCCACTATGGTGAATACTGACGGTGAGAGAGAACACCAAACTCCTACAGAAACTGTATCTTCAATAGTGATTACTTCTGGAAGTGAAGTCCTCAGTGGGGACACAAACGCCATGTTCTAGGAATTTATGCGCATCATAGCGCAACAAGGGGAGCAGATGTGGGCGTATATGGCTTCTATATAGGCCTTGGAGAGACGCATATCTCTTCAAGAAACCTTGACACTCGCCCTCCCCCCCCTCCCCCCCCTTTCTGCCAGTCATCACTGAGATCCCTTTCCAAACACATGCTTTGGCTATCTCCCTTGCGGAGTTAACACAACAATCCCGTGGGTTACATGATTTGTAGGTACGGGAGGTAGAGCTTTGAACATAGGCGGCAGCCCGCGCTGCCGCACAGGAGGAACAACGTTGACACGTAGAGCGTGAGCAACACCTTGCAGCTCTCGATGCAAGGATAGTACCCGCGACTTCTTCGACTCACCTGCACTTAGTATAACGGTAAACTCGATTCCACAATTCTGTATTCTTGGATTCATCAGTTTGAAGCCTACGTTGTTGTTGGTAGAAAGTCAACCATAGAGAAGGTGGTGTTAGCTAGTTGCTACATTGACGGGGAAGCCATCTCTTGGTGGCATAGTCACATGGAAACGCGTTCCTGGAGCCCGAGACCCCGAAACCCCGAAACGCAAGAAACGTTTCAGAAACTTCTAATTTTTTTGGTTTCTCAAAAAAAAAAAAAGTTTCTCAAAATGTTAAAAGTTCCTTTTGTTTGGAACTTTAGCAATGCAAAATTATATAGAAAAAAAACCGAAACCTTGGCATTTCTTAGCCGAAGGCCGAAACATTTTGTTTCGAAACCCCAAAACCCCCGAAACGTCAAAAACCCCGAAACGTTTCTGGTGACTATGCTTGGTGGACTCAGTGGTCCCATGTCAATTCCAATTATGGGGTTGTGGGGCCAATTTGTCACTGACCTCAAGAAGCGGTTTCTACCGCCTCATTATCTTGAGCAACTCAAGGACGAGTATTGGGGATTATGCTAGAACGCGCTACTTGTCCTCCAATTTGCAAATAAAGTCACTCACTTGGCTTTACAATTGCAGAAATTGGATGCGAACAAATGAGGTCAATTTCTCGACGGTTTGGACGTGTACAAGTCTAGTGGGATGTGCGCTGTCCAGGGCTGTAAACAGCCCCTAAACAGGTTACTAAAAGATGCTATAGCCATGGGCTCGCCTCTGGCTAGGCCATAGGCATGCAACATGCTTGCTAATGCTTCTGCTGCAAGACCTAAGCTATGGCTGACTCCTACATGCACTCATTTGA
This sequence comes from Cibotium barometz, assembly GCF_041138505.1. Lineage (NCBI taxonomy): Eukaryota > Viridiplantae > Streptophyta > Polypodiopsida > Cyatheales > Cibotiaceae > Cibotium > Cibotium barometz. Next base: position 22,855,213 of record NC_141047.1, on the reverse strand, counting down.
TGGGGTTCTCCAAGTGGGTTAAGAGGACTGACTCTAGATTGATCTCAATGGCTCGGAGATTGACCTATGTTGCTCGTGCTTGACTATCCGTGGACTGAGAGCTCACAATGGGGTCACGGCATATGACAAAAGTTCCTAAAAAGGTACTATTATTGTACAAATGCTGCACTGAGGATTATGCCAGCAGAGCCAGTGTTTCACCATGTACCTAGTGCAGGGTGCATGTGACACTCTCTCCCTATCTCTTGCACTATCTTCGCTACATTGACAAAAGTTCCTAAAACGGTACTATTATTGTACAAATGCTGCACTGAGGATTATGCCAGCAGAGCCAGTGTTTCACCATGTACCTAGTGCAGGGTGCATGTGACACTCTCTCCCTATCTCTTGCACTATCTTCGCTACATTGTGCAATTGTTAGGAACCAAGGTGCTGAATATCTATCATCGAAGTATAATCCTGTTTGTAAGCTTCTGCATGTTCCTGTCTCAGAGATTGTTGTTGCCCATGTCCCACATACCCTCATTGCATCGTGCATGCATGAAACCATTGCCTGTGTCTTGATCTTTTGGTGGTGTGGTGACTAGCAACATTGTATCAACGTCGCGCTCAGCAAGGCTAAGTGCTGTTGGTGTCCTAGAAGAAGTGCACAGGTCCAAGGAGAGAAACACAGCATGTGTGAAGACCCCTAGAAGCTGGCTGGTGTCAAGCAAAACTAGGGGGAGAGTTTCATGAGAGTTGGTAACCAGTTGGGGCTGCCCTAGAAGCTTTTATGGAGCACTCCAAGGGATGAAGTTCATCCAAGGGGTGGAGCCAAGGGTGCCGGGATCAGGTTTTTTTTTTCTCCTGAGAAAAAGATCCTTCTATTAGTTATTGAGAAAAACACCCAAAATGGCTGAGTATAAATCTGCGTCCAAAGGGAAATGTGAGTTAGGATAAACAAAGGGGAGGATGCACTTCTCCTCTGGTTAGCCGCTCTACAAGGAGACGGCTATCTCATACAATGGTGGGAGGGGGAAATAACCACACAGGTGGTCCGTAATTCCAAGTGGACTCGCCACCACTATCTGTAAGAAAGGGACCGCACCGCCAGATCCTGAGGAAGGCCTCTCATGTGGTCTGAGCCGCCCTGAAGCTGCCCCCACTGATCTCAAAGGGTATGAATGATATGGAGCCAGATGCTCAGGATAGACTCCGCTAGTGGGGTGAGGGTGCCTTCGATGGCTTCGTTGCATCGAGCTCTCCATATATGCCATGTGGCTATACTACTGATCTACCATCTCTGGGTAGAGCCTGGGGTCCAACGACCACTAGGCGGAGCTGGAATTGGCACAATGGAAATACGAAGGTGAGAGACCTGAAGGGCTAGTCCCCCACCTTCCTTCTCATACGGCATGATGATCACGGCCCCAATGGCCCAAGTTCCCCACGTAACAATACGGGCAAGAGCCCGATCCATAGTGAAGATGTGTAGGACCCTCTGCCAGATCTGCTGGGCTGTTGGGCAATCCCAAAGACAGTGACGTTGAGACTCTCGGGGATGGCCACTCCTTTGACATAATGCTTGTTTGCCTCCAATGGCCAACCAAGTGCCAACTATTAAGCTTCTTTGTGCCAACTGCCATAGGAAAAGAGTGATCTTTTGCGGTCAAAAGCTGTCCCACAGTTGCTTCTAGAAATCTGTGAGAAATGTAGTGGGAGGCCCTTGGACTGCCAATGTGCCGCTATTGCTGGAGTGTCCTTCATCTCTGACATTTGAATCCTACGGCCCAACCGTGCCATGTACGCAAAGAAGGGGGTACCAAGCGACTCCTCTCCGTCTTTTGGATCTTGCCAAGTCCACTTTCCTAGGTCCCACTGGAGGCTCGTAATAGGCCGGCTCTCCCACATCCATAGCCCACCATAGTCTCTCTTTGGCCACCTTGGCCGGTGGAGGGTCGATGTGCTACTCATGTGCATGAAAACCAATCACCCTCACCCTCTGCAAGGTACAACCCTTGAGGTCCTCTAAGGGGGGTCTCTGATCTCTCCAGTCTGCCATGAAGCCCAATAGAGAAGGTGAGCAAAGCGGAGTACTGCGCCAAGGGTATATCGTGCCTAGTGAACACTCCCAGCCACTGCGGAGGAGAAGGATCAAGTATCGGGGCCAGCCACTCAGAAGGGATGGAAGAGTCGATGTTGAGGCTTTAGTCGGTCTCTGCCCCGGATCCCAATAAGGCCCTTCTCTTGAGCCTCGGGGTAGCTGTATGAATCCAAGCCAATCTCCAAGCGGGGCCGGTACTCAAGGCTCCCAAGATACGCGTGGGCGAGCCCCGAGCATGTGACCACGAGGCAAACAGATCATAGGATTCCAGATCAAAGGTTACCGAAGCCGCTTCTCGGAGGCTACTTGAGCCGATTGTTGGCCTGAGATGATCCCAAGCACGCAAGAGATGGGCTGCAAATCTATCCTCAAATGCTGGGCTCAAGCCATGTGCCCACATCTCTGTGAAGATCCATCTTGTGCTCTGAGGCCAAGGGCACCCCAGGATCGGAGTGCGGGTAGAAATCCTAGCCAGGAGGAAGTCCTTCCAAGGCTCCCTGCCTGGAAGAAGACCTCGAACAATCAACTTGCTCAATAGGGCACGACTTTGAATGGAGGGGTCGATGATGCCCAGGCCCTCTCTGCGTCGCGGGTGAAGGATCACTCTCCAAGGACCTTGGTCTCCCATCACTTCTTCTAAATGCTCAGAAGAAGGGGGGGGGGGGGGGGAGAGGGGGGCGAGCTGTTGCTCAGGGGAGATGTCGATGCCAACCTGGCATCTAAGAGAACGAACTAGAGCTCCCCTCGGGAACGACTGAAAAGCCTCAATTGGACGCCAAGTCGGGGCAGGCAATGTGTCAACCCAAAACCCACATGACTTCTCCTAGTCGATCTATACTCCGGATGCACGACAAAAAATCACCTCGGTGAATCTCCGAAGGTTTCTCTCGGGTCCCGACAGGTATGCTGCTGTGTCGTCGGCTAACTCTGAATTAAGAAGCTCCTCTTGCACTCGGATGGGGAGACAATCCCTGGAGTCTGGTCTCTTGGGCAAAGAGACAACTGCTCATGGTCTTAGCGACCAACAGGAAGAGATAAGGTGCTAGAGGACATCCCTTGCTGGACTGAGCGTGAAAGCAAAAATCTGTCACCTCTAGCATCTTGAATAAGAACTTGGCTATGAGAAGCCAAGTAGAGTCCCGATACACCTCAGATCCACTCCTCTAGGAAACCCATCTTGCATATTGTCCCCTCCAGAAAGCCCCAATCTACTATGTTATAGGCTTTCTTGAAATCGAGGAGGAGTACAATCAGATCGTGCTGTCGCATCCTAGCCGATGCGGTCACCTCCCATAAAGTGAAGATGTTGTCCAGAATACTCCGATTCTGAATGAAACCTACGCGTGTACCATGAATCAAGTTGGGGAGGAAGGGTTGCAATCTCTAGCTGATGGCCTTGGCCAGAATTTTGTAGGCAGTCCCTAGGAGGGTGATGCGTCTCCATTGCCGGATCTCCAATCTGTAACCCAACTCCTTGGAAATCAAGTGGATCAAACCCTCCGTCAACCTCTTTAGCATGGCTCCTATAATCATTATCCCATTGAACGCAGCCCTGAGGCCACCTTCCATGAGATCCCAATGCCTCGCAGAAATAAAGAGGCTGGAAGACTGTCCTCTCCCAGGCATTGCCCCTTGGTAACGGTGTCATAACCTTTGCTAACTCCTTAGATGTGAAAGGGGTCATGAGGAAAGTCCTGAGAGCGTGAGGGACCTCCTATCTCGTGCGCCGCGACACCCGCTCTTGTGCACTCAACACCTGTGAGGAAATAGGGGCACTGGTGAGAAGAGTGCTGAAGAAATCTGTGGATGTCACCATTTGGTCCCTTCACCAGTCTTGACGAGTGTTTCACACACTGAGCAGAACCAAGGTGTGAAGGGGATTTTCCACAGAAGAAAGCTGAAGCATCTATCGGCAAAGTTTGGCCTCAAAGATGGCCACACAGCATGAGTAGCATGGGATTTTATTCATCAAAGTGACTTATAATCTTTATAATTCGGTGTGTTCACATATCATTAAAGACGGGCTGGACATATTATTATTTTGGGCATCTATAGGTGGACAAAAGGAGGCGCCTACTTGAAACTTGGCCAACAAGCCAAGAAAAAGCATAAAGTTGATATTTTGGGCTCAAACTTGGAGTACAAGCCAAGAAAAAGCATAAAGTTGATATTTTTGGGCAAGTTCACCTATTTTGGGCAAAAGGGAAAAGTGCTGCAAATATAGCTACTCGGACTCTATTAAAGCAAGGATTAGGGCTGTTTTTGAGCATGCGCATCCCGGCCGACTTGCTCCCTACTCCCTACCTTCTATAGAGCTGCCCGACAGAGTTGGTTGACTGATTTTTGGGCTGATGTATGTACTGTTTATGGACCTGTTTTTGGGCTGATTTGAGTCTCTGTTTTGGAGCTAATTTGAGGCTCTTTTTCGGGGCTGATTTGGCGTGGAGTTTGGGGCTGTTTTTGGCTCTGTACTGGGCTGTTTCATGGGCTGATTATGAGCTGATTATGGGACTGTTTTGAGATAGTTTTTCGGATGGCTTTTGGTGCTGTGTTTGTATCTTGGTACTGGGCAAGATTTGTGCTGATGCTTTGTGGAAAATTCGGTGCTGTATGCACCCGCACCTTGGTATCTTGTATAAGCTTCTGTGTGAATAAAGAAGTTCCTACGGGGTGCTGGCCGTTCTGGCTCAGGGCGGTGTTTTTATATTGTTTATGGTTCTTCCACTGTTTTATCATGCTTTGTCTGGTATTTGAAGTGTTGGTCTATTGTTGTTCCGGGTCCCCTACTTGTGACAATGGCGATGGCTCTCACATGAGGGGGGTCTGTAACGATGGATCCATCCGGGCCCCTCAACTTGCGGATACCCTCTCTCCGTCTTTGTGGGCCTGCAATC
>NC_141047.1:22610236-22845236 GCF_041138505.1 Cibotium barometz | reverse complement strand
TTGATTGTTAGCTTGTTGTTGAGATCCTGGTAATTGACACAGAGACGTGCCGAGCTGTCTTTCTTCCCGACAAACAAAATTGGAGCTGCAAATGCTAGAACACTTGGGCGTATAAACCTAGATTGTAGCAACTCCTCAATGCTCCGACTGCTGCCCTCTCATCTAAAGGATCTTCACATGGACCTTCTACTAGGGTTGAACCCTTCAAGCAAATTTCGTTATAAAAAGTAAATTTCCTTATAAACCTTGATTGTAGCAACTCCTCAATGCCCGGACTCCTGCCCTCTCATCTAAAGAATCACACATCTGGACTCCTGCTCTCTCATCTAAAGAATCACACATTGACCACCTACGAGGGTTGAACCCTTAAAACAAATTTCCTTACTGCCTCAGCCAGTCTATAGCAGGAGACTGTACCTAAGGAACAATTCTTCGAGCTGGCTAAACAAGGATTTGTATTTCTCAAAAGTGCTGGCCTATGCTTTCTCCTCTAGTACATAGATCATAGCGAACAGGGTCCCTCCACTTGGCTTGGATATTGAAAATCAAAGGAAAATTAGAGATACTTGCTTCACTCTTAATTGTGACCAGGGCTGAGATATTCTCTATGATAGAGATTGTATGTGAGTTCCAATCTCGGAGGGTCTTGAACTCGTGGAACCATTTCATGTCCAAAATCACAGCCACACCCATTTATGGGGTGACCATGAAATCACACATGAAGTCCACGTGATGGCTACCAGCACCAGTTTTTTTTTTTTTTTTTCAAGAAAGAGACTTCTATTAAGTATGAAAAAGGCATACAACAATCACAGCTCTAAGCCAGAAAAGAATAGAATCACCCCAATATGTAAGGTGATTTCAACCACTGAGGAGCATCATGATGCATGAGAGACCTATGGGACTAGAGAAAAAGAAAATGCCATGGTCCCACTCCCGCATAAATATAACACGATTTGCATGCACAGAATGAGATGACCCCTGAATACGAGCCCAAGTAGCTATAAGAGTATGGATGATATCACCCCATATAGTACTAATGCACTGAGACCCAAAAATCTGGACACCCTCAATAGCCTCCATGCATCTAGCTCTCCAAATTTGCCATGCTGTAATACTAGCAATAATCTCCGAACTGGTGTCTGGGGAGTGTATAATCAGAGTGAGGGACATCCTGCAATAAACCATGCTGGGCAATACCTCTACGAATGAAAATAGTAGAGTCTGTACCACTTCCCTCATAAAAGAGCTGCGGACTGTAGTGGGAGAGCCACGCAACTGCCCCCCCAAGTCACATGCATGGAGCGGCCACTCAATTTGCCCATAAGTTGGGCTGCAGAACCCCAAATCTGTTGTGCAATGCTGCATCCCCATAAACAATGTTGTACAGTCTTAGAATGTGCCGCACACCTAGGGCAGGTAGGTGCTACACCGAAAACCGATCTCCATTGATTGGTGGGGAGACCACCATGTAAGAATAACCAAAAGATATGAGAGATCTGGCTCCTTCTGTATGAATACCAAAGCCTATGCCAATATCTATGCTGTATCACTGGAGAAATATCATAGCTCTCCCAATGAGGCCTGAGAGTAGGGATCCTTTGCATCTGTCGAGTTAGGAGAAGCTAGGCATTCTGGAGTGTGAAACTGAAAAAGGGAAGGTTTTTCAATGGATTGAAGGCATAAATCCACTCCCACTCTCCTGGATCCCACTAAAGATAAGCCTGTAGTGGTTTAGGCGTGGCGGAGTGGGGGTTCATAGCTTTCCACTGTTAAACTTTACTGCCATGTTTTAAACAAGCTCAACAATGTCGATGAAAGAGTGCGGGTGGAAATTGCAAACATCCCACTGGGGATTGGTCTAATTGGAAAAGGCAAGTGCTCTTTTCTTCCCGTGTGTCTTACGAAATTGCATGACCGGTAGAGTGACATTGTTCGCAAAGTTTAGTACAGGCTTCGAGCCTTGCTGCAAACTCCAATACTCCTTATCATGATCATTGAGGTATTGCGGTGGTAGCAGCCACTTTTTTTTCCCTTGAAATTTGGCCCACTAGTAGGTAATGAAAGAGTGTGCACAAGCGGAAGCAAATAAGCATGAGAGAGAAAGATTGCAAGCAAGAACAGCCTTTATTAGCTTGAGGTTACAGAGTACAAGAGCCAGCAAATAGGGCACTATTGGATGATACAATGAATAAAAGAGAGCAACTCTTATATACTTGTGTATGAACTAGGTCGGCTGTAGAAACAGGCCGACAAGACCTCCACGACAGCATATTGAAGATGCATTATTTTAACACCCCCTTTGCATCTTGAAGTGCGCAAAAAAAAATGTCAGAAGAAAACTGATGACGAAGGTGCGACCATGGACACCTCAGCATGGCAAGTATTGAGGACACCTCGGAAAATGCACATGTTAGCTTGTTTTCTTCAGAAAACATAATGCCACTGTAAAGAGCAAAAGAAAATCTGCTTGGCTCCAAACTCTAGGTAGAACTGGGAACACATCACATCTAATAACCTCGAACAAATGAACATGGAACACATCCTGTCCATAGTCTCTGCTAACCAATAGTTTTGGAACTCATCCGAATCATGAAGGAAACTTGGTTGATCTTGGAACTCATCCAGACCATCAAGTGAACTTGTCTGTCTTTATACTTGGAACTTCGACACACGGGTCTCATGCTCCAGATTTAATATAAGAGAGCTTTTGAAAGGCCCCTCTCCCGCCCACAAGTCGTATCTGGAAGCCCTTAGGATCAAAGCAGGACACTAGTCATGTTCTCTCCAGTGTGTAAGGCCTTGGGAGAGCTGGACGAGTCTGTGTCAGTGTCCTGTGACTTGTCTTTGCCCTGCTTTGAAGACTTGCCCTTGTCCTTGGCTTTGCCTTTGTCCTTTGACTGACAAATTACAATCCTTTGACAAGTGGCCTTTCTTCCCACACTTGTAAACCGACTCCGAACTTTCTTTTGCACCGTTCGCGAGTGCCTGATCAGGTCTAATAGATGATGAAACTTTCAACTTCCCCTGTGAAACTAGGATGGATTCCTCTTCCAAGAGGAGAGTACATAGATCATCAAACTTAAGGGAACGTGTTGTGATCTGAACCCACAAAGCTCGGGAAACCATGTCATAATCTGCAGGAAGCATGATGAGGAGGAGAGTAGCTAACTGAGAAGAGGTCAGGGGAGTACCCATTGCCACTAATTGGTCATGGATGACCTTAACCTTCATCACAAACGACTGCATGGAAGTCCTTGCTGTAAACTCCAGAGAAAAGAGCTGACCCAATAGGTTGACAGACTGCATTTTAGAGTCCCGTGCATATAGATCTGTCAGCTTTCTCCAAACAGAAGCAGCACAATCCAATGTTTGCACGACGGGGGAGACCTCTAGTGAGATGGCTCGTACAAGTGCAGAGTGAGCTTTTGAGTCTTGATTTTCCCAAGCTGAAAGTTTTGCGAGAAAGGCATCCTCCTGGTCTTGAGTCCACTTCCTAGAGCTGTAGGGCGTTCGGGCTTACGTTCCTTGTGTGTGAACTAGACCTTCATCTGTAGCTTCCAGTGATCATAGTTTGAACCACTGAGCTTGTCCTCCTTGTTCGTGCAAGGGGGACCCATATCTGCCTCAAAGAAGCTGTCTCAAACAACCTCTGTAGCTAAGCAATCCACATGCTCTCTCAAGCACCTTTCCACAGGATCCAACTAGGGACTAGTAGCCCCCTCTGAAGATGCAGGCTGGACAGCAGCAAAAGAAACCCAAAACACACCACCGGGAACCTCCTACCAGAAGGGGAAGGGGATCTTGGAGGGAGAAGAGCTGATGTGCCACTTGTCTGGCAAAAATATCCTTCAAGAACCTTCCAAAAAATTGATGCCCTTACTGAATTTGCAGCTAGAACTCCTCCACTTGCCTTTGTAGAAGAAAACGCAGCCTAGGGGCTGGCCGACAGCAGTAGGAGGGCTTGTAGATCAAAAAACGCAGCTAAGGAAGAAAACGCAGCCACTGTTGAAGTATCTACAGCGTGGAGAATGTAGGGAAGCAAAAAATGCAAGGCATAGTTGAAGAAGGAGAGAAGCAGAGAGCAGATTTGTGCAACAGCCTGAGCCTAAGCGTATGATACCATGAAAGAGTGCACAAGCGGAAGCAAATAAACATGAGCGAGAAAGATTGCAAGCAAGAACAAGACCTTTATTAGCTTGAGGTTACAGAGTACAAGAGTCAGCAAATAGGGCACTATTGGATGATACAATGAATAAAAGAGAGCAACTCTTATATACTCGTGTATGAACCAGGTCGGCTGTAGAAACAGGCCGACAGGACCTCCACGACAGCATATTGAAGATGCATTATTTTAATAGGTAAGTGTTATGTTCCCTATAGACATGACAAGGGACAACTTTATTAATGAGGTTAGGTTAGATAGTCCGCCAATAACTGTGGATACTCGAGGAAGAATTCTTCATCTAGCCAAGGTCCCTCGATCTTTGAACTTTGCATAAAATTGGCGAAGACGTCGTCTAGAACCATGCTTCCAGCGATGTAGAAGAATCTGCTCAGGCCTATCACCTCTGTTTCATCAACCATTTTTGGCTGCTGCTCTTCTGGAACATTCTGCAATGAAGGTCCAATATAAGGCTTTAACCAAGAGATGTGGAACACGTTGTGCATTGTCCAACTATCTGGCAATCTGAGTTGCATGGCGACTCGCTTATCTTCTTGATGATGAGAAAAGGACCAAAACTTTTGAATGACAACTTTGGACAGTGCTTTCCCACTTGCTTGAGTCTTTGCTTCATGATCCTTAAATATACCCATTCACCTTCTTTGAAATTGACGTCTCTCTATGACTTGTTTGCCGGTCTGGTGTAAGCCTTGTGAGCTTTGGTAAGATGCTCTTTGATGGACTCAATGATGGCTAAAAAAGTTTTTGTTGTCTTGTTGGCTTCCAAGGAAGGAGAGATCATCCTCGTGAGAAGGGATGAAAATCTTCGACCAAAGGCTGCCTCTTACGGAGTTTTGCCAACACTGGATGAGTGAGTGTTATTGAGAATCGCTTGTACCAAACGGGAGATGAAGCTCCCACTTCGACTGCTTATCTTGGCAGTACGCTTTAAGCATATCGAAAGCTAATTGATTGTAAATCTCGGTTTGGCCATCAGTCTGGGGATGGAATGCAGTGGACAATTGCAATTTGGTACCAAAGTTATCGAACGTAGCTCGCCAGAAGTGAGATGTTAACGTTGGATCCCAATTTGAAGTAATGGTCCGTGGCAAACCACAAATTGGATACCAATGTCGGAGGAAAAGCCGGGCTATATCTTTGGCTGTTTTGCTGTCTCCTTGCATGGTATAAGCATACAAAATTTACTGAATCTATCAACTATCTTCATACACTGAGTATTTTGAGATCCAGTAGATGCGGGAAGGGTTCCAACAAAATCCATCGAAATGTCGTAAAACGGACCCTCAGGAACGGGCAATGGTTGAAGCAACCTTGCTTGTTTGGCATGAGGTACTTTCACTTTTTGACAAATGGAACATTGTGAAACGTAGTTGTACACATCCCTGCGCATCTTCGGCCAATAAAATGATCTTTCTAACTTCTCCAAGGTACTGTTGATCCCGTGATGACCACCAACAAGTGAATCATGGGCATCATGGAGGAGTGTCAGTCGTTTCTCCTTGAGGACACAGAGTCGACACTTGTAAAAGAGCCAACCGTCCTGAATGGTATAATGACCCGGTTTTGAATATAGGGCCATACTGTAAGGAGTTCCAAATTCTGGACAATCTGTATACCGTGTCTTCATACTGTCTAAATCTTTTCCTTGTATCTCCAACATAGTGGACTCCTGAACTATCTGAATACTACCTTTGTGACTCAGAGCGTCTGCGACGGGGTTGTTCTTACCCGGTATATACTCAATCATTCCGCCAAATTGTTGGAACAACTAACTCCACCGGTGTTAGGGTTAGGGTTCCACAGGTATAGACACACACACACACACAGAGAATCAGCAGTAGCAAGAACACATAGAGAAGATGGTGATTGATGGTCACACAAAGAAGGATTACGTAGAATGTGTGGAGCTGGAGGGTTGACTCCATAATATCAAAATACAATAATAGTGGTTTCCCTCAAGGATGAGACATGCTGGGTTTTACAAAAATTTGATCACAAGTTGGATTATTGGAAGCTTTCCACATGGCCTCTACTCCGGATTGTTCAATCCATTCTTATGGCCTATGTTTAGTTCTACTTGCCTCTTTTAGTTTGGACCCAAAAAGATATTGACAGTTTCATGTCAAGAGCTTTGGAATGTCTACTTTCAAGGCATCACTTTAAATGTACAATACGTGGCGCAAACACAGAACAGTCGCTAATAAGTACACCGACAAAGTTCAAACCAATATAAGCATGGAATGATGATCACTATCAAATAACAAAAGACTAGTGTCTACAATGCACATAAAGTGCTGAGTCAAGACTCAAAAGTAAAAACAATGAAACATAGCTAAATGATAAATCATAGAGCCTGCAATGCTCAATCGGAGGGTGGAGCGTGAGAAGTACTGGCGTCATGATCATGGCTGCCTACAGGACCAGACTGAAAGGTAGTGGCACTCTGGGCTCTGTTGTGTCTCCACCTGCACTGAGTAAAGGGATTTGCCTTTGTAGTCGCATCCTTGCAAAGCATTCGCAAGTTTGCGCTTACAAAGACAAGATCATTGGCCTTTTCTACATCAAGGCGGTTCCTCTTCTTTGATGCAATATGGCTGTAAGAACTCCAAAGCTGCTCCAAGCAAGAGGAGCTTACAGCTTGGCTGAGAATGCGGATAGCCAAGTGTTGCAGCTCAGGCCCATCATAGTCTTCCCACCACAAAGCAGCCCCAACCTTCAACCTATCCTCCTGTGCATCCGCACAACCAAAAGCACCACGAAAGGATCTGTATGCAGCAAGCAAGCTGGTCTCTGATTTTGCACCTAGTGTCTCCATCTGGCACTAGACGATCCAAGATGCGCCTCCAACCATCATTGACCTCTTTGTCACTCTCCTGTCCATTACCCTGAAACTCAAGGTCCACCATATATGCAGCTGCATGCAAGGGAGAGGCATAGGAGTTCCACCTCGTTACACATAAGGAACGAATCTCCTCGTATCTTTCCTCGTCGTCTCTAACTCTTACAACTTCTCTATCATTCTATCCATCGCCTCATACACCTTCCCGATGCATGGCTGCCTAGCATCTACAAGGCTCAATAAGTGGACAATAGGCCTCACCATAGCATCAATGTGTTTCACATCCTCCCAAAAGGAAGTGCTCTCTGCATAATCCCTGCATAATATGCCTATGGCTGTCGAAGCCAATGTAGAAGCGGTGAACTCGTCGTTGATGAAGAGCTGCCTCAATGCACCACTGCACTCCCTCAAGCGGGCCAGCATCAAGAAGTTGAAGGCAAATCGGGTGTCTGAGTATTTGAGAAGCGAGAGCCTTGATTTCTTGGAGAACTCGTGGCGAAGGAACTGGTGGTTCAAGACAAATGTTACCATTTGATTGGCCTCCTGAATGATAAGCTCAATCCATGACATCTTTCCAATATCCTTTAAAAGATTGTTCAAACAATGTGCCATACAATATGACACAGTCATGTGTGGATACATGCCCTCAATAATAGCTCCAGCTGCCCTATTTGCAGCCTCACCATCTGCAACAAAACCCACCACACATTCCGGGCCCATGCGCTCAATGCCACTTGCCCACTCTGTTGCAAGCACGTCTGCACTCTTCCCTGTCTCTGAGGCATCATGTGAAGCAATAAAGTACATCTTGCCACGGGAAGATGCAACGAGACCATGGATGGACCGCTTTCGTGTGTCACTCCATCCATCTGCAATGAGTGACACTCCATTCTTTGCCCATAGCTGCTTTGTGTTCTCTACAGCTTGCTCGACAAGGTGCTTCTCCTTGTCGAGCAATGTGGTGCGCAGAGACTCCGATGATGGGGGGGTGTAGTTTGGACCATACTCCCCAATCCTCTTCACCATAGCCTTGCAGTACTCGAATCTGATTACAAAAAGAAACAAGTGAACTTTCAAGAATGAAACTTAGAAAAATCATGTCAAGAGGGAAGAGTCAAGGCTTACCTAGCAGTGTGGAAAGCAATATGGTCATGGAAGAAGAAACGAGCCACAACTGTATCAACCTCTTCCTTCTTCTTAGGATCCCAACTTCCCTCAAGTGTACTCTGTCGCTGCATGGGTGTGGGCATCGTAAAGGAACCTACACCATGTGGCCGTGGTGTAGATGTGGTAGATGCACCCCCTGACCTTGAAACAGACCCCTCAGAAGGAACCTACACCATGTGGCCGTGGTGTAGATGTGGTAGATGCACCCCCTGACCCTGAAACAGACCCCTCAGGTGGTGTCACAAATGTTGCAGGATCCACAGCTACACGTGCTGGCCTTGCGACCCTCAAAACCTCGTGCTCGGCAATGCGCTCAAGAAGCTCCCTTCTCTTCTCCGATGTGATTCCCGTGCAAAATCGAACCTCGTGCCCGGACTCATGCATAAGGTGGGCTCTCACTTTGTCCGACCCACTCGTATGCCTATAGGGGCAAAGCTTACAAGACCACGGGCGTGAACCTCCTCCACTTCCAGGGCGGTTGGCATTAACCTCTTCCCACCATGACCAACCGGCGGTTCTTCTAGCACCACCACGACGTGTGGAGCCGAAGGTCGCTTGTGATGAAGATGCCGTGAGAGAGGGTGCAAGTTGAGAGAGAGAGAGAGAGCTCTTAAGGCTTAAGGCTTAAAAGTTAAGAGGCTAGAGCCTAGAGAAAGCTTGCGGGGAGAGAGAGAGAGAGAGAGAGAGAGAGAGAGAGAGAGAGAGAGAGAAATGAAATGTTATATTAACGTCTTCAAAAGGCCATAATGACCTATGAGACCAAAAAGTTACATCATGGTGGATCTGATACAATGTCTGGATAAAAAACCAGAAAATGAGAGAGAGAGAGAGAGAGAGAGAGAGAGAGAGAGAGAGAGAGAGAGAGAGAGAGAGAGAGAGCTGCATTAATGTCTACTAGAGGCCGAACTCGACCTATGAGACAAATCAATGTACAACTGTCAATGTCTTTTGGATGTCTAGAAAAAAAAGGACAAAATGAACATGAAATAAACTATGAAAGTACTGAGCTAGTGGGGGGGTGTGATGGATGGAGCACTACTGCTAGAGGCTCAGTATGCAACCTATATGTGTAGGGTATACAAGAATGCAATGTTGATCTGTCTAGCTCCAACCTGTACCATAATGGGGGTGTAATATGTGATACATAGGCGATGGCGAGGCAAAAATACCTTGGAGCATGATCTCCGGGGGTGTGAGTAAGTGAGCTAGCCGCTCCTGGATATGGTGTTGATGTCGAACCCGTATCTGTGTGATCTCCCTCTGATGTAGTCTGGGAGTCTGGTAGCCTGGTGCTCTCGGTCTTTGTCTGGCTCGGAGGTCTGCAAGCGCTGAAGTGTCAGGGTAGGCACTGAGATAGATCTCTGGAAGAAATCAGTGAGCTGGAGCTGTCACCCATCTCTCCCTGTGGTATGAGTCCGTAGCAGTGTCTCTCTGTGGCGGCGTGTCTCTAGCAAGAACTGGCCAAATCTGCGTTGGTCTGCGGACTCCATGATCTGGCGGAGTGAGGGATGTCCATTGAAGATGGTGGTGTATCTCTCTCTAATGACACTATATGCTCTGCATTTGCATACATAATGCTCCTCACTCTCAACCTCCTCCTGGTATAGTCTGCATATCCTCTCTGCTTTGGGGATCCGTGCTGCCCTACCTGCCTCAATCGTGATGACACTCTGAGCTGGCCAATCGCCACTCGGGCACTATGAGGCATGTACACATCCATGTATCCAGGTCTCTGTATGAATCCATCTGTCGAGATACGCATAAACTGATCTCTGTAGTATAGCATCTTCGGCGGTAGAGGCTGACTGGGTGTAATCCAAGTCTCTTGAGTGTATCGCTGCCATAAATCTTGCCGAAGGACTCTGTTCCTCTCATTGTGAGAGAGCTGGATGTGTGGTGCATGTACATCATAGTGGAAAGGTGACAGGTGATCTATGTCGAGACCATGCTGAGTGAGCCACTGTATCATCTGTGAATACCATGATCTCCTATCTCCACTCTCTGCGAGCTGCCTGGACGCCTCAAAAGCTCTATGTGAGAGTCGATCTGATGGCATATCTTTGATCCTCTGGATGAAGCAGATCGTGTGGAAGAGGGCCTCTACTAGCATAGGAGGTGCAGCAAACTCCATCCGGACAATTGTCATGTGGGACGGGTTTGCTGCGGATCATCCGTGAGAGCATGAGAATCTGAGGCCCCTCTATCTGAGACCATGTGGAGGTGGCGAGCCTAGGTGCCCATACTACTGCAGCACATCAAAGCAGGGGTGACTAGTGTGGCAAACAACCACCCCTTCGTGCGGGGCTCCTGGAAGTGTGCCTGGTGACACTGTCTCTCTAGCATGGCCAGAGCTGCATACCCTGGCTGCCTGGGCCATAGTAAATCTTCCTGGCGGAGTTGTAAATGTAATCCCCGGGTACACATATGAGTCTACCACCTCTACGTGTCCTCCTGCTAGTGTGAAGATGGCCTGTCGTCGAACCGGCCCTGAGGTGTGGAAAATCATGGCCTTGGTTTTCCCACGGTTCACTGTAAGCCCCCTTTGTGTGCAGAAGTCGTCGAGTGCATGGAGAGGGTGCTGTAGTCCCATCCGCGACTCAGAGACTAGAATAATATCATCTGCATATAGCATAATGTGGACTGTGGTACGTGAGATGTCTACCCCTTCCCCACCACCGTGACCAATGAAGTCAGCCACCTCATCGATGTATAGCCCAAATAGTGTAGGAGAGAGTGGACATCCTTGCTTCACACCTATGGTGCTAGCAATAACATTAGATAACCCCTTGGGGCATCGTATGCGCCCGAGGACCTGCTCATATAAAGCATAGATGCCCCAAACCATCTCTGATGGGATCCCCAATGACTGTAGGCGCTGGAAGAGTCTCTCTCGTGGCACCGTGTCAAATGCTTTGCGGAAATCCACAAAGCAGCAGTATAATCTATTCTCCCGTGCCCTAGCCTGGTCAATCAGACATCTCAGAGTGAATATATGGTCAATAGTGGAAAAAGCTCGTTGGAATCGAGCGTGCCTTGGTGCTCAGTCCCGCCTTCTCTGCATATGAGCTCGCTCAACTCTGCCTCGAGCACTGCGCCATAAAGTTTGGCCAATGTATGACCAATCATGATAGTCCTGTAGTTGCTGGGGTCTAGCATGTTTCCCGCTTTGTGGAGAGGCACGATGGTGTGCATAGTCCACTCAGCTGGTAGGCCCTCCACTAGTGCCCTATTAAAGAGGTGAGCAACAAAGGGTCCCAGTGTGTTAGTTGCATAAATAAGATGCTAACTCTATATACCTGTGTGGTCAGCCGATCTCCCATTCTGTAACCAGCAAATAGCTCTCTCTACCATCGAGGCGGTAAAGAAAGTAGAGGTGGTAGGGCGGGGCTCTTGTGGCTGTGGTATGGGCGGTTGCTGAGGGATATGGTAGAGGCTCTTTGCATATGTGTTCCATGTGTGTGGATCCTCAATCGGGGTGTGAGGGTGAGGCTCTCTCATCCTGCGCCATGCAGTGGCTGCATCTCTGCTCATGAGTAGGTGGTATATATCCCAGTACTGTGCCTCCTCATATGCACGCCTCTTACGGCTTGTGAGGGTCCTCATCTGTCGGCTCGCCTTTCTCTGTGTAACGGTCCCCAGTGCTCTCTGGGCACGGAGGTGTCTATATAGCTCTCTGCACTCATCATCATACCACCGATTCTGGGGCATGCTCCCAGATCTATCTGTGTGCAATGTGTGTGTGATGGGGGAAGCTGCGGGTGGCGGCCGTATGTAGTAGAGATGACAGCTGGGTGGTGAGTGTGTCTAGAGGTTGTTGGGGTAAAGGCGTTATGCCCACCCTTATAGTGTGTACAAGCCCATAAGTTATAGTACATAGTACACTTAGTACTTTTAATGTACTAAGTGCACTATGTGTACTAGTGCAATATACATGTGTGATAGGGGAGTCACACACTCATATACTTGATGAGTTGACTTATCCCCACAACTCTCTCTCTCCCTTGCTTCTCTGTGTATGTCTCCCATGAATGAACTCTAACCCTAATTCTGGTTTTCTCCCCATCAACTGGTATCAGAGCCGGTGCCCTTCGAATCTCTGTGCAGTAGCAATCAGCTTGACTCTCCATTCAATTGGTCGTGGCCAACAGCCAGTCTTTGCATTTGGGAATCCAGCAGGTTTAGCTGTGGTGCGTGAGCAAAGCACTCAAGCGACCAGCTTACAGGCATCGCAGCAAAGTAGAAAACGGAAGCCTCACCGTAGCGCAGCATGTAGCCTACGCTACCCAACAGGCGCATACCCAGACGGGTGCTCGTCAAAAACACCCGTAGCGCTACTAAGCGAAGCTAGTCCACATAGCGAGCGAAGGCACGCAGGCGAAGGCTAGTAGCAACCGTCGAGCATGGAGCAGCGAACTGACGTGGAGCGAAGGTGAGTCGGCGACAGCACGGTGAAGGCTTCTGCGCAAGGAATTCACCGTAGCGCTAATAGTCGGAGGCGTCGAAGGCTACTAAGCGAAAAGGCGTTAGACAAGTAAGCGAAGGCTGCGAAGTGCAGGCGAAGGCGACGCCGGTGACGAGTTGGGTTTTCTGCCCGGCTGTAGCCCGCGTGTGTTCCACGCTCACCCATAACACGTAAATGCCAACTATCAGCGCTGAGCAGCAGACGCCCCTTCACGTCACCTTCTCTCAGAGTTGTATACACGCAGCACAGTAATGCTGAAGATGAGAGCTTCATAGCAGGCAGCCAACCGTACATCAGCTACAGCAGCTTCATCATCCCCCTTCTGCATAGCATCAACCTCCTCCTCTCCTGCAACAGAAATCAACCTGCAAATCAGAAAAAATCAGAAATTTCAGAGGTATTTGCCTCTAATTTTTTGCGAATTTCTTATCAATTTAATCAATTGAGCAGGTACAGGTGCCCAATTGCTCAATTTTTGAGCAAAATTGGCAAAATTGGGTGAAATTGGTCAAATCAGGATCAATTTGCAGAAATTGGATGTCGAAATTTGGGGCTTTTGATGTAATTGTGCAATTAAGCACTCATACATGCTGTATGATGTGAAAAATCGCACATTTGGGCAAAATTGCAGCAAATTGCAGCAAATTGCAGTGCAAATCAAGGGGCTTTTGTGCCGATTTGGTTGATTTGCATGCAGGCAATCGCATTTGATGCTGTGGATAATGTGTTGATGCCTTACAAGCACTCAATGTGCCTGTAAATCAAGGGGCTTTCATGTATTTGATGTATATGTGGCCAGGGGGAAGCATCATGAACACTCTGGATGCCTTCATGTGCGCCAATGTACCATGCATGATCAGAAATTGATCTCAAATCAAGGGGCTTTTCAAGTTTGTATGCTTGTTGAGCTTGGCAAAGCAGCAGGCAAGACATTTATGCCTTGAATCTTCAAAAATCAGCTTGCAGTCAAGGGGCTTTTGCCCAATTTCTGTTCGGGACTGTTGTATGCAGTGTACGGGACTGTAAAAGTCTGATTTTCACACATTTGGACAGCCAGGAAAGCATTTATTGCTATTGTACTTGCTGGTACAGATTTGGCACAGCTTTGTGCATGTTTTGGCATGGCTGTACACTGTTTTGAGTGACCAAAAGATTCAATTTCAGCTGCTGAAATTGTCGGTACAGGTTTGGTACATCATTGGTGAGCGCTTAGTACTGCTGTACAGTACTTTGGAAGGGCAAAAGAGCACATTCAAGGTGCTGTCCAAAATCTGCAGCAACCAGATTTTGGTGTTTTCATCACAAAAAGTGGGAGAAAAGTTGCATTCTTGCTTCCGCAGTGGGAGATAAAGCTTGGGAGAACATTTGTGAGCACTCTGTGTGCTTTGGGTGCAGTGTTTGCACATCTTTTGGTGCAGTGTTTGCACATTTGCAGGGAGTCAGGCATTGAAAGGTTGCATTTTGCTATGGCAACCACAGGTGAGAGCTCTTCATTGCTTCACATCAAGAAGCTTGAAGGCTCGCATAACTATGATATTTGGCAAACCCAGTGCTACAATGTGTTGCTCCAGAAAAAGCAGCACAAGCCTATCAAAGAAAGGGGTGTAATGCCCGCTTCTCTTACTGCTGAAGAGTGGGAAGATATGGATGAGCTGGCAAGATCTACTATCATGTTGTCTGTGTCAGACTCATTACTTTTCAGCATTCGTGAAGAGAAGACAGCTTGGGGAATGTGGCAGAGATTGCAGGACTTGTATGCCCAACAAAGTGCCTCAAGCAAAGTGTATTGGTTGAAGAAACTCATAGGTCTTCAGATGAAGGAAGGGGCATCTATGACAGCCCATCTCAATGAGTTTAATGGTATTGTCAGCCAAGTTATTAATCAAAAATTGGCAATGGACGATGAGTTCAAAGCCACTTTTTTGTTATGCACTTTGCCAGAGAGTTGGGACACATTCAGGACAGCCACTAGCAATTCGAATGCTATGCTGTCATATGCAGATGTTGAGGGTGCTCTTCTTCAAGAAGAGATGAACAGGAAAAACAACTCTGTTGGAAAGTCCAATGCAATGAATGCACGTGGGAGATCCCAGCAAAGGGGGAAAAGCCAAGAAAGGGGAAGGAGCAAATCTCGCTCCAAAAAGGATTTGGAATGCCATTATTGTGGCAAGAAGGGACACATTAAAAAGCAATGCTACGAATGGAAAAATGATCAAAAAGAAAAGGGAAAAGGCAAAGACAAAGAGAAGGATGAAGCCAAAGATGTAAAGCCAAAGGGCAAAAGTGGAGTCAAGATTGAAGAAATCAATGTGTCACATGCAGGTGGCAGTGAGGATGAGGTCCTATTTACTTCTTCACTTGATGCCCATTCACTTCTTACAGGTGGTCATGGTATGCACTCATGGATCATTGATTCAGGTGCCTCCTTTCATGTCACAGGTTGCAGAGACTTGTTTGTCAGGTATACTGCTGGCAATGAAGGAGTTGTTTATTTGGGTGATAACCATGCATGCAAAATTCTTGGCAGAGGTGATGTGAGGCTTGTATTTTCAGATGGCTCACAGCTTATGCTCCATGATGTCAGGCATGTGCCTGAGATCAAGAAGAATCTGCTTTCTACTGGACAGCTTGATGATGCTGATTATGTTACCACATTTGGTAGTGGAAAGTGGAAAATTAGTAAGGGCTCACTGGTTGTTGCCAGAGGCTCTAAGGTGGACACTCTTTACTTTATGCATGCAGGTGTTTGTCACCATGCTAATGTAAATGCAACCGAGCTGCCGGAAATTTCTATGTGGCATAGCCGGTTGGGACACATAAGTGTCAAGGGAATGGAGCAATTGTCTCGTTTGGGTTACTTGCCTTCTCTAAAGTTTTCAAGTTTTCAGTTTTGTGAGCATTGTATATATGGTAGGCAACTACAGTGCCCCCACAAGAAAGCTCTTGGACAGAAAGATGCTCAGTTAGAGCTTGTGCATACAGATGTATGTGAGATGCCTCAGCTTTCTTTGGGAGGGGCAAAATACTTTGTGTCTTTTATTGATGATGCCACACGCAAGGTGTGGGTTTATCCTCTTCGTTTGAAGAGTGATACATTCTCAGTGTTTCAGAAGTTTGTTGCTCTCGTTGAGAATCAAACTGGCAAAACACTGAAGGCTTTGCGTTCCGACAATGGTGGAGAATATACGTCCAAACAGTTTCAGGACTTTTGTGATGCTAAAGGCATCAAGAGGGAGCTCTCTACTCCTTATGATCCTCCACAAAACGGGACAGCAGAGAGGATGAACAGGACCATACAGGAGAAGGTCCGTTCTATGTTGTCACATGCTGCATTACCTCATGGTTTTTGGGCTGAAGCTGTTATGACAGCCGTTCACCTTATAAACAGGTCACCTAACACGAGGCTTGGTGGGAAAGTGCCAGAAGAAGTATGGACAGGGAAGCCTCCGTCATACAAGCACTTGAGAGTGTTTGGTTGCGTTGCGTACGTGCACATACGCAGGGAAATGCGCACCAAACTTGATCCTAAGTCTCACAAATGCATATTCCTAGGATATGGTGACAGAGGTGAAATGGGGTATAGACTTTGGGATCCCATGAATAGAAAGATCATACGCAGCAATGATGTCATTTTTGATGAAACATGCATGTATAAGGAGCCTGCAAGGCAACAGGAGCCTGGCAGAGTCATCTTTGATGATGATGGACATCATGGACAACAACAAAGGGCTGTAAATCAGCCATTACAGCAGGAAAACCAGCCCTTAAATGGTGCTGAAAATGGTCCAAATGGACAGCCAGAGATGGCAGAAGATATCCCTATGGATATACCACAGTTGGAGGAGATACCGGGCATGATTTTTCAGCCTTATGGCATGGAACAGGAGCCACCAATGGGTGATATGCAGGCTGGACAGCAACCTGCAAATGATGGTCATTGGGTACGGAGGTCCACAAGACCCTCCAGAGCCCCTGACAGGTTTGTTCCAGGGGTTGACTATTTGATGCTTACTGACTGTGGGGAGCCCTCATGTTATAAGGAGGCTTTACAGAGGGCAGACAAAGCTCTATGGGAGCGTGCCATGAAGTCAGAGATGGATTCTCTGCACAAAAATGGAACTTGGAAGTTGGTGCATTTACCTGCAGGCAAGAAGGTTTTGCCATGCAAGTGGGTATACAGGCTCAAAGTTGCATCAGATGCAAAGCCAAGATACAAAGCCAGGTTAGTGGCTAAGGGCTTTAAGCAGGAATATGGTGTGGACTTTGATGAGATCTTCTCTCCAGTGGTCAAAATGACCACACTTAGAGCTGTGTTGGCTTTGGTTGCGCATGATGATCTGGACTTGATTCAGATGGATGTGAAGACTACTTTTCTTCACGGTGATCTCCATGAGGAGATATATATGCAGCAGCCAGAGGGTTATGCAGTGAGTGGAAAGGAGAAGCTTGTATGCAAGCTGAAAAAGAGTCTTTATGGGCTCAAACAGGCACCAAGGGAATGGTATCATAAATTTGATACATTCATGAAATCACAGAAATTCAGGAGAAGTGACATAGATCACTGCTTGTACACCAAGAAAGCTTTGGATGGCAGTCTCTTGATTCTCATTTTGTATGTTGATGATATGTTGATTGCCGGGAAATCTCGTAAAGAGATGGATGCCTTGAAACAGAGGCTGCATCAAACCTTTGATATGAAGGATTTGGGTGATGCAAATCACATTTTGGGTATGCGGATACTTCGGGACAGAAATCAGCATGTGTTGTATTTGTCTCAGAAGGAATACATTGGCAAAGTCTTGCAGAGGTTCAATATGGATGGGGGGAAGAAAGCTAGTACTCCTTTGCCTCCATATGTGAAATTCAGTGCTATGGACAGCCCACAGTCAGATAGAGACAGGGCTGATATGGCCAAGATTCCGTATGCTTCAGCTTGTGGCAGTCTCATGTATGCCATGGTTGCTACTAGGCCGGACATTGCATTTGCAGTGGGAGTGGTTTCTAGATACATGGCCAACCCTGGCAAGAAGCATTGGGAAGCAGTGAAAGGTGTCATGAGATACCTGAAGGGCACACAGGATTTGTGCATTTGCTTTGGCAAACAGGATGCATTAGTGCATGGTTACACGGATTCGGATTATGCCGGTCATCCAGATAACCGGAAGTCTACTACCGGTTATGTGTTTACATTCACAGGAGGTGCTGTGTCATGGATATCCAGGATGCAGAAGTGCACAGCCTTATCTACTACAGAGGCCGAGTATATTGCAGCCACAGAGGCTTGCAAGGAGGCATTATGGCTATCTCGGTTAGTGGTTGATTTGGGCTATACAGGGGATATTCCATTGTTGCATTGTGACAGTCAGAGTGCCATCCAGTTGGCAAAGAACCCCGTCTTTCATGCAAAGACGAAGCATGTGGATGTGAAGTATCACTTCATCAGAGAGGTGATAGAGAACAAGCAAATTCAGCTTGTTAAGATTCACACGGATGACAACCCGGCTGATCTGTTGACGAAGAGTTTGCCTCCGGAGCGGTTTGCTCATTGCAGACACTTGATGGGCATTGGATGAGGCCAGTTTCAGCCTTGATATGGCCTTGTATATTATCATGTACATGCTGATTTTTTCTTTTCCTTTACTTAAGGGCACTTTGCCTTTAAGTGGGAGGTTGTTGGGGTAAAGGCGTTATGCCCACCCTTATAGTGTGTACAAGCCCATAAGTTATAGTACATAGTACACTTAGTACTTTTAATGTACTAAGTGCACTATGTGTACTAGTGCAATATACATGTGTGATAGGGGAGTCACACACTCATATACTTGATGAGTTGACTTATCCCCACAACTCTCTCTCTCCCTTGCTTGTCTGTGTATGTCTCCCATGAATGAACTCTAACCCTAATTCTGGTTTTCTCCCCATCAGAGGTGATAGGGGATCCATCTGGAGTAGCCCGTCATATTCACGATGCTCATATATGTCTGCCAAGTCATGGGTGAAGTAGAAAGTTGTATGCGATGCCTGTGTGGGCTGTGTGGGTGCTGGTGTGGAGCTCGCCAGTGACAGTAAGAGGTACGTGTGATCCGCACCAATAGGACAGGGGGGGATGGTGAAAGATGTCACTGCCTGTGTGGTCTCCATGGACCCCATGATGTAGTCCACTGTGCTACCCCCCCACCCCCCCTTCCCGATCGTGGAAAGCATGCCAGTGCTCCTGAATCCTGCCACTGTCTCATCCCGTTATAAATAACGAGATGGTGTCGAGATCCCAGCTCAAGTAAGTGATGACCATATCTGGTGTTATCCGGCCCCATGTCCTCTGACACCCTGCAAGCTCCCGTGTCCTCCACCTCTAGTGTGTGCATCACCTCGGGGTTCTCGAAATCATAAATGTCGCACTGTTGGCTTTGTGTCCGTGCATTGAAGTTCCCCATAAGGAGGACTTCCCCCAGGTTGGAGTAGTGTATGATCTCATCTGAAAGGGTTGCATATGGTGACTCTCCCAATGGCCCTGTGTCCTCATCCTCCCCTCTACTCTCCTCCTTTGCTGGCATGGCATATCTCGATCCTCTAGGAGAGAAGTAGCATAGAGCAATGTATAACACCCTGTCTGCCGAGAGCTGCAGTCTGATCCACATGTATCTAGCCTCTTGGTCACGTGCTACCACCTGTAGGCGCTCCTGTAGCTCTCGCTTGAAGAGTACTGCTATACCTCCAGATCCTCTCGATATGCTCTGTCGTGTGGTCCCCTTGTATGTAAACTCCCACTGAGAGCCCTCTACTTTGGGTAGCCCCCTCTGTGGGCTCTGGTGCGTCTCTGTAAGTAGTATGATGTCCCATCCCTCCATGACCTCCTCTATCCTCCCAGGATGTGTCCAAAGTGCTCCATTGCAGTTCCAAACTGCTATGTGTATTTGTGAATCTGGATCCTCCATAGCCGATGTCCCATAGGCCACCTGGCGCTAATTGGTGGCCTTGCCATCGATGATGACACGGCCATCGCGATAGAATGCTCTCTTGCCCTCTTTTCGGGCCTGTAGGACTCTCGGCATGCTTGTTTTCCTGTGTTCTATCTGCAACCTTATAAGGTCGTCATCCAAATAGATGGGATCTCCCTGTAATCCTCATAGAATCACCCTCTTCCTCATGAAGGTGACACTCTCCGTCTCTCCTGCAAACTGTAGGATGAGGGCTCGCTTGCGTGTTGAGTCTTTCCCGGCTCTCCATGCTTTGGTGAAGGGGAGAGGGTCCTCTTCCCTGTAGCCGAGCTTCGTGCATAGAAGCTTTCCATCTTTCTCGGGAGTGGCTCTTCACCACTTCAACCCATTCTGACTGCTTGGCTTCGAGTTTTCCCTCCATGTCCTTTGTGATCTCCTTGGAGATCTCTTCTTTGATGGCCATGAGAGTGTTGTCATTGATCTCCCCTTTTTCCTTCTCGGTGTTCTTGACGGCTACCAGTTCCTTTTTCAATGCACTCACCTCCTCCCCTGTGACTATGACTCAGGCTATTGAAATATGAACTTGTTTGTACGCCTAAGATTCATGGTGGTCTGAATATTCTCAACATACATTATCATGTGTTGGCCAGAAAAGCCGCTATGATTGCTGATTTTCTGCAACAAAAACAGCCATGGGCAATTATGTTGGCCACCTTATGTGCAAATATGCAAACCTTGGCATTTGGCAACTAGATCCCTACACACTTGGACATTGTTCTAGGACTTTCTGATGGTAAAATACGTGGCTGTGCGTATTCCACTAGGCTTATTCAGGATTGGAAACAGATCCTCTCATACTTGCATTGGTATGGCAGGAATGCTGACTTTGGAAACTCTTTGGCTTTGGAAAGTATACATTGGAGCAGAGTCTTTGAGGAACCACTAGCATTATTGGAACCTCGAAAGGCTTATTTTCTGTCCACCAAAGGTATTCGATATGTTCAGGATGTTATAGATGTGAATGGATAGGTTCTCAGCTTTCCTCAAGCAAATTGTCAATATGATTTGGGCATGCATCACAGACCAATATGTCAAGAGATTATGCAAATAATGGAGCCTATACAACCTGTCCCATTGCTTAATGCACAAAACAGGCTAATGGATTGGAAATTAGATAGACAATTGCCTAGTTATAAGCCTATCTCATTTGATCAGTTTTTAGCCAAAGCATATAAGCTTTCCTCCCCCATGGATTGCTGAGCATGCTAATCAGCTTTGGCGGATATCTAAGCCATTGCGTTGGTGGAAACCATGCCTTAATGGAATTTGGAAAAATAAACTCCCTTTGAAACAGAGATTCTTCCTGTGGAGATGCCTGGTTGGGGTGCTTCATGTGGGTATACTACTAGCCAAGAGACACATTGCCTCACCACATTGTTATAGGTTGCTATCATGCACGAGAAACGGTTCCTCATTTGCTTTGGCATTGTCCGTCTTCTTGTGCTCTTCTTGATAGGCTTTCTGGATATTTGAAGGCTCGTTTTCCTCGGCATCCTTTTTCCAAGCAATTCTGGCTTTTTGGTAGACATTCCAATGAATTATCAGACTACTCACAGTTTCTTGCGTGGACAAGATTCTGGGCACTATGGACTCTCTGGCATGATAGAAATCAGCGAGTCTTTATTGACCGATCAGTTGATACATATACTTATTTTAGACACTCTTTGCCTGAATCTCTTCAGGATTCTTATGCCTTGGGTGAGATCACTATTAGGCAATTAGATGTGTTTTTCCACTGTTTCTTTTGTCCTTCCTCATGGATAGCTGTGCTGTACCATACCTTGAGTAATTAATTAGATAGTGGTTTCATCAACTACTATTTTGAATACTCTGTTTGGGGCTTCAATAGAGCACGTTCAAATGATAAGATTGTTTTTGTAGGAAACTTTTGAGTACTTGAACATTCTACAAGTACATGGATTTCCGAAAATAATGGGGGTGTTAACACATCTTGATCAATTCAAGGATGTGAAACAGCTTCGTAAGACAAAAAAGCGTCTAAAGAACAGATTTTGGACGGAGATTTACGACGGGGCAAAGCTCTTCTACTTGTCTGGACTCATTCATGGGAAGTAAGTTTATATCTTTCTATTTGTTTTGGTGATTGCACACACACCCCTGCACATATGGACGCACACAGACATATGCACATGTATATGTGTGTGTATTGAAACCGTTGTTAGCTTTATCTCATCTCTCCTCTTTGATGGTATCACTTGTTTTTCCAACTTTTTGTAGGTACCCCAAGCGTGAGATCCATAATCTAGCACGCTTTATCTCAGTGGCAAAGTTTAGGCCTTTATCGTGGCGGTCAACCCATCCGTATGTTCTTGCTGATCGTTTTGAGGATGTCACCCCGCCAGACATAGTGCACGTGGATCCAAAGTGCGATCGAAATGTTACCATTTATGGCTACCTCCGAGGATGCAACATGAAGAAAGGAATTCAGGTTGTCCTAGATCCACTAAGAAGTTTTCCTTTGGCATGGGCCGAGGAGCTATCCAACTAAAGTCTACACATCAATGGAGATCTACAAAAATTCTGCTGCTTAGGAATTTCTTCTTGCTTTTGTCTGCTGCCAGGTGCATATTGCTGGTGTTGGTGATCATAAATTGTGGAGTGTTAATGCATTGCCTGATCCATGCCCGCTTCCCTCTGCCGCAAAGAAGCATGGCCTTAGAGAAAAGGAAAAGCTCATTTATGCACCTATGTCGGATGTGGGAGAGTTGCTCTATGATAAAGATGCTGTGTATGTCAACATAAATGACCATCAAGTGCAGTTTTCAAAACTGGAGGAGCAGAATGGAGGGGAAGAAGTGGGTGGTGAAGACAAAGCACAGAAAGAGAGTATGCCATTATTCTGTTGTGTTGCCCACTTATGGTGTCTAATGCTGGGGTTTTGTTTTACCTTCTTAGTCTAGAATCGAGGTGTTTTGGGGTGTCTGCTGACAAGCCTTTTTTCGCCCAGGTGCTGTTGATATTGGAGAGGTTTTGGTTAAAACACTACAAAAAACAAAGTATTCTGTGGATGAGAAGCTTAATCAAAGTTTTATCCAGCTATTTAGAGGGGCAGCTCCGACAAGATCTGCATTTATCGAGGCAACTGGCAATAGAGGTAATGATCGTGAGCTAAGTGAGGAGGAGGAGAGTGGTAGTGAAGAGGAGAATGCAAGGACGTCACATGCTGGAGCCAAGGGTGTACCCACAGAAGTCACAGAAGAAAGGGAATTTCAGAATGGGAGAATGAGAAGAAAAGTTCTATTTTCTAAGGACCAAGAAAACAAGGTGCACAATGGTCTGACAGCATTTTTGTGTGTTTTTTATTCCCCTATGTTCCTTGGTCGATGATCTATAACGACTCTTTGAAAGATAAATGCTGGGCAAAAGACAAAGGAAGTTTCCAAATTCCAGGCCACCTTCCTTCTGACTTTTATGAACCATCAACCAATCTCCAGATCTATCCAGGTTTCAGTAGGTGCTGAGGTTCTCAAATTTGTGTATACTAAAGTGGACATGGCTTTGCCCTTTAGTTATATGGTTGAGTGTGCCCTATACAGGTGTAGCACGGTGTGCTTGATGTCTAAAAATGTGCTACTTAGACAGACATGGTCTATGCTATTCACGATGAAGTTGATGGTAATGGACCTTACCCCGCTACAAACATTTTGTTCACTCAAACAAAATAAGTCCAAAGAGCTTGGTTGCGGGGAGGAGAGCTTAGATTATCAAGAGTATTAAGAGTGTAGGTTGATTTTTGCATGTACAGAAGAGGAAGGAAGGGGATGCCCAGCTTTACATGCTTACCCTTACCCTTGCACATGGGTTTTATCACACTTGTCACAGCTTTCAGGAAGCTGCCCATGCCCAATACATATGGCCAAAATTTGGGACGGGGCTTTCAATTAATAAGTTGTCTGCCCTTCTTATGAAATTTCCCTGTAGTGTGAACCTGCACCATTCACAATAGTAATAAAACACTTGTAGCTACCTTTACAAAACACATAGATACACTTGTCGGGTCCATACAAGTCTATGTGCATATGCATCCACGGAGGTTCCTAGGCATCCCCGACCGCGTGGACATTCACATGCATTAAATCTAGGCAATGTCCACGCCAGAAAACAAGTTCACGCGCGCAAAGCATGTGCCAAAGCAACATGCCAATGCATAATGCAATTGTAGTTTGGATAATCCCCTATCTTTTAAGCATTGTACAAATGTTATCCAGATCCTTGGGTAAAACTTTGCCTAGGAGTCTGGCCAAATGACAAAGTCAATAATGTCGGGACTCGGGGTTTATGCACATGAATATCCAAAACAGGTGATACTCAGCGGATAATTAGCCAGTTCGTGAAAGAGTGCACAGAGCGGAAGCAGAGTGGCACTAGAATGTGCTGAACAGAGAGTGCAAGAGAGAGAGAGATATGGAGCAAACTATGCTGAATATACTGAACCAAAACTGTTACATTCCCGTAACGCCGCTACGGGCACTACCACAAGAGGGGACGGCCTCTGGCTCACCACCCAGCCATAGAGGAAGAATGAGGATTGCCCCTCATCCCCCAAGCTATATAGTGTGTGACCTGCCGTCCACACTAGCCTGGCCGCCCATGACTCCGCACGGGCGTCCTCTCCCACTGAACCCCGGACATGGCCATCCGGTCTGCCGTCGGTCATCACAGGCATTACAGCCTACGTGACATTACCCCCCCCTTAAGAAGAGTTTTCGTCCTCGAAAACAAACTGGGGAAACCTTTTGGAAATTGCACTACGGCGTTCCCAGGTTGCTACTCCTCATCCCTATATCTGTCTATTTAACAAGTACCTCCTGGTACACTTTATGTCGGGTTTGTCTGTCACGATACTATAGAATCTTTTCAGATTCATGTGGTATCTTTGGTGGCTCTATCAAGTCCACCAAAATCTCTGGAGAAACTGCATTCTCTAACCCGTGAACTGATATCTTCAGTTTACTGACATGGAAGACAGGATTAACTTGAGAACTCTCCGGTAACTCAAGTTTGTAGGCTACGTCCCCAATATCTTAAGGACCTTGAAAGGACCGCAATATCTAGGAGAAAGTTTATCACACTTTCCCGTTTTCATGGTTGCTGACTGCGCAGGAACCTTTAAAAATACAAAGTCACCTTTTGCAAAGGTCACTTATCTGCGTCCTTTATAGGCAAATGTTTTAGCGCGATCCTGTGCGCTACGAATGCTCTCGCGTACAGCTTTGAGCATATCATTCATATCTTCAAGGAAATCCTTGACAGATTGAATCTTCTCCTTTTCTAGGCCTACAGCCATTGGAGATCTCGGCTGGAATCCATACATTAACATGAATGGTGTAAATCCAGTCGTCGCTGAATGCTTGGAGTTGTTATAAGCAAACTCCAATATGGGCAAATATTCTTCCCAATTTGATTGCTTCTTACTTACATAAGAACGCAACATATCCTCGAGTATTTGGTTAACTTTTTCAGTTTGACCATCAGACTCCGGATGATCTACCATACTCATACTCAGAGTAGTATCCAATTTTTTGAAGACTTCCCTCCAAAAATGACTGTTGAACTTTCTATCTCTATCCGACACTATATCTGCGGGCAGGCCATATAGCTTGTAGAGATGTTCAATAAAGAGTTTTGCCAACTCTGGCGTTTTTACAGTTTTCTTTGTGGTAATAAACTTTGCCAGTTTAGTTGTCCACCTCTACCCACACCGAGTCATTCCCTCGACTCGTCTTGGGTAAACCGGTAATGAAATCCATGGAAATGCTTTCCCATTTCCCTTGAGGAATCTCCAGTGGACGGAGTAGTCCTCCAACCTTAAGACGTTCATGTTTATTGACTTGGCACTTACTGCATTTCAGCACATAAGTCTGGACGTTCTTAAACAAACCAGGTCAATAAAACTGTCTTTTTACTAGTGCATAGGTCTTCTGAATCCCAGGGTGACCCGCACTTGGACTATCAAAACTATACGCCGAAGGCTCGGCTAGCCTGTCTGGACTAACTCTCGCCTCGTTACCCGTCGCACCTACGGCCAGTCTCTCCGGACTAGCATTACGTGCCGGCGAGGAAGGTGGGCGAGGCTGTGACAAAGTGCGTACGCGTACAGCGCGCCAGACCTCTGTAAAGACGGGATCATGCTCACACAAGCCATGATTTGGTATTTCAACCAAAACCCCAAGGCAAATTTCATGCCTTGATTTTGCATCATGTCATTAGCGCAGAAGCTAATGTACTGGAGAGCATTTTAGTAGCGTAAGTTCTTAGACTATACTACTAGATATTTGTAGACTACGCTACCATGTTGTATCACCAACTTGTTAAAACTTCTCCTTGGAAAGCTCTACGGCCATAGGAGAAATAAAGTAGAGCCAATCTTTGCACAAGCATATGCTCTAGAATCTTGTTGAGTTCAACTACCATCAATCTACGGATGGTTAAACTCAACTCAAATCAGAGTAAATGTAACTTTTGAAAATTTCTTTTCAAATATAACAATCAAACTTCCTATCTCTTATGCCATACTATATCTGCGGAGGCAGATCGTATAGTAGGTGGAGATGTTTGATAAAGATTCTTGCACCACTACGGGTGTCTGGAGTTACATCCAATCACTTACAACTCTGTGTTGCTATTACCAGACACATCCCTTCCAGTATTGTCTGGACTCACACAACTATTCCAGTTTATGTGATATTTGAGGATATCCCTCCTTTCCCTCAAGAAAGGTTTTTGTCCTCAAAAACTCTACTCTCAAGCGGACTACGCGCTAGTGTCATAGGTCCAAGAATAAATCTAGACCGTTATATTTTATTCTTGAGTCCTTCCAAGAAACTTTTAAACATCTTGCAACGAAGATGTGGTATAGTGTCTACGCACATATGGTGGTACTATTGATAAACTGCTTTGCAACAGATCAGTGGTTTCACATTTGTAACAAAGTGCTTTATTGTTGCATATTATTACCCTTCATAAGCGGTTACACACTTATGAATCATTTGGGTGGGTTGTACCATCTATCAAAAAATTTCAAACTACTAATAACCACATTATCAATCCACAGATAATGACTGAGCTTGCTGCGAAGCCATAGGTTGCTAGATAATTGATGGTAATTACACAAGCCCAATGTCTCATTACATCATACATTCAATATAAATGCAAACATCACAGTACTTCGTGATGATAAACTTAGGAATTTCATCCTATCCCTGTTTGGTGTTGGTATGAAGTATAGCTATGAGAACATTATTTGCTGCCTCCTCATCATAGCGGCAAAGCTACCTACCCATCACAGGTGGCAATCTCTACCAAGCTATAACCAATGACTAGCAAATAAACGAGTACTCTTGTAAGAACTTCATAACCATATCTCACACCCAACTCATAATCACTACGGATTAAATGCCAGGGCTTGCAAAATTGAATGTTGTCTGATAGGTAGAGGGGATCATCAAACTACGGATGACCTCGACAACTCACTAGGACTAGTGACGTGTAACTTTTAAGTTACTCCACTCTCCTTGCTTATTCATACCATCGAACAAATCGGTCCCTCGATTTGAGCAACGTCAACATATTTATGACTACCTCGATACTCATGGATTGTGGTTCGGTAATTTAAAATGTTGATCTAGAGTATCTTTCACTCGAGGATCTTAATGTTATTAGCAGTTATGTATTAGTAGTAAGTAACTGCATACCCACTATCATCACACTAGTAGCTCCATACTAGTCTGTGAGTAACTCCGTACCCAATGGTGTACCTCCCCCGAGTGGGAGTACCATATACAGTCATCTATAACAAGATGCTTAAGTCACTTGCTGCTAAGAAGTGACTACACAAATTGACCCCTCCATTGCACATTGCAGTACAATCTCTGGTATTACAACCCGAATTTTTTGGACGTCCTTATCATAGAGGTCAACTTAAAAACTAGTGCATAGGTCTTGTGGAGTCTCGGCTGACCTAACCACACCACTGGTGACTTCCTACAAAAAATGTGGCGCCGAAGTCACCACCTATGTACTTTAACTCCGTAAAGTACATGGTCTCATCTATCATCTATGGAAAGTTGTAAAACATTCTTGCGATGGATTTTTATCACCCTAAAATTATTGTGCACTATTTTAGTGTGAAGAGCTTTTTTCCTGGGTACCATGGTTCACGCCAAGCTCATCTTTTGCTAAATTCTTCGATTTAACAAAAGATATGTCTGCCTCCGAACACTCCGGTTCAGCCCCAGACTTTGAGTTTACTTCTTAACACTCCGGTTAAGTCAAAACTCACCAGATACAGTAGGATTTACCACTAAGCTCTCCGGCTTAGCCTCCTATCCTAACTCAGCCCGAGTTTATGTACACTTCATATGTCGGATCCGATACTAACAACAACCAGGCTCATCTGGAGTGAGATACTACTCACTATTGCCATGTAAAACCTTTTTAAATCCTAGAAATGCTCCACTCATTTCCCAGGGGTCATACGACTTATAGGGTTTACACGCACATGAACTTTGTAAGCAAAATAGCCGATCATGCAATATTACAATTGCTTATGTAGGAAAGTAATATATTTCCCAAATTCATATGGTAGCAACTAAAATGTGCTCACACAATCGCACACTTACGTTGAACATAGGCAAGACTACACTTGCAAAATGCTATAGGGCGTCCCCCATGCATGAAACTGTCCAACCAAATTAGTCTTACTGCTAACCTCTAGATTTAGATCACTCCGGAACTAAATCACTCTGTTAGCACTAGTACACCATCATGGTCTTGCTACCTAGAGCTTCTCCGAACTCTGTAACTGGGTTTTATCCCAACTCATGGCTATATTTGTAATTTTCAAAGGTCAAATTTTATGTTGCACACTTTATCACTACGGACAAGTGTACATACAGACCTGCCAAAGAGTCAAGTTACATGCACAAGCCTTGGCGTCCCATTCCACCAAGACTACAATCGATTCCGTGAGAATTGATGTCCCATACCATCAAATTACCACCAAACCAATTGATGTGACATATAAAAAGGCTCTTTTCCCCCTCGAAAGATCACCACAAACTCTCGAGCAGTGGGATGTCGACGCATGGCAATAAAAAGAAGAGAAAACCATGCTAGTAAGTTTAAGAACAGTTCTCTTCGATCAAATTGTATAAGGGCATTGAGCATTACATCTCAAGACTATACCCCTTCAGATTTGTTTGTCTAGCAAAAGTTTAACTCTAGCAAGACGACGCTCGCAAAAGTGGAAATTGAAATGTGGCGAGGCTACGCTCCCAGAGTTGATCAAGGCTACTAGCAGGTAATTGATAAACGCGACCTCAATCCCAGCTATCTTAAATGCCATTGACCAATTTTAGAAGTCATGACCATGGCAAGACTGCGCTTGCAAAAGTGTCTCTACGGACTACATTTGTTCGTCACAATGGACCACATCCAAGTAAACATTTTTCATTGGGTCTAAGCACATTGGAGTCACGAACTTCTTCTTGTGGACTTTCAACAAGAACAATGTGTCTGATCTTCTCTCATATTACTTTGTGGTAAACCACATGGTTAAACCACTAACAGAGAGAATTTAATCATGTATTTATGTATTGTCAACGAATACTTCTCGAACTACGCGAGAACATTACCATCGATTTCCTTCTTGCCACCTTAAAAAAAAATTCTAGTGCACTACGGCACAATGTGGGTATGAGTGCACTTTCAACGTGACACTAGCATGTGCACGCCATGACATGACTTGTGTGTGCAAGACTATCAATGGTTCAGCAGACATGGGCACGCTACGGCACCCTTAGACGTACGTTACCGCACGAGCAAGTGCGTTATGCCACAAATGGCCAGGGTGCACTACGGCACGACTGTGCCACACTTTTCCAAAGATATAACTCCAAGTGGGGGGTTAGTGTGCTACGGCACATATATTCGTCTACTACACCATGAATGCAAAGCATGTGCACTACGGCACGAATCATTTCGAGGTGCTACGGTCATAGACGTGTTCACTAGGCACAACGGCCATAGAACGGTTTTGTCTCGAAGGACTTGGCACTACGGCCGTGGGATTTGTCTCTCTCTTAGCACGCGACGCTACGGTCGTGTGCGGTGGGTCTCTCTCGTGGAAAACAGGCACTACGGCCACACGGCACGACGGCCGTGTTGGGTTTGTTTGCGTGGGGTGTACCATTGTTTTGTGTTTTTTTTTAAAAAAAAATAAAAAAAATAACGGGCCGACGAACCGGCCCTCGCCGCTTCGGGCGTGGCCGCCCGCCCGTAGGGAGTGAAGGACGCTTCCGGGATGCTTCGATCCACGAGAAAAAATGCCGAGAGGTCCATTTTTAATTTCATAAAAATGAACAATAAAAATATAAATAAAAGAAAAAAATGGTTTTTTTTTTTTACCCTTTTCTTTCTTTTTTTTTTCTTTTTTTTTTTTTTTTCTGCAGCGTTTGCTGGTGGCTGGCGTTTTGCTGGCCGCCGGTCTTGGTGGTTATGCCGCCATTTGGCTGGCTGGCCTGGCTAGGCTGGCTGTGGCCGCCTAAGGCTGGCTGGCCTGGCCGTTTGGCTAGCCGCCTAGCTGGCCGCCTATGCTGGCTGGCCTGGCCGCCTATGCTGGCTGGCCTGGCCGCCTAAGGCTGGCTGGCCTGGCCGCCCTTCAGACTCCGGCAGGGCCAGTCCATAGTGGTGCGGTGGGCGCCCGAGAAACACCGTCCATCGACTTGAACCAGCTCGTGAGCAACAACAATGGCGTATGCAGTGCCCAGGCGTCGACTTCGCTGGCTCAACGCATTTCTTCGCTCATGCAAGTCGGCACAGAACCTTGTGCTGGTTTTTGCCCTGGGCTTGCTTCGCCCCCCACCCCCACACACGGGTCAACGCCGCCTGGTCATCAATCGTGGGCTGGTGGCCATTCACAGCAGCTTCAAGTCGTGAGGGGGCTGGTGTTTGCCGTGGGGCTGCTCTTCGCCCCCCCCCACCTCCCCCACACACAGTATAAAGGCGACCTTATCCTCAAAGCAGCCATACACAGCAAGTCACAGACAGTGGGGCTGTGCCGCCCTTTCCACACAGAAAACGAATTTTTCTTTTTCTTTTGCACACAAGCTTCAACGCAGCAAAAAACGAAAATAGCTTACCTCACAATTTGCTTGCTGTGTGTGACGGGGAGAGAGAGAGTCGGAGAGAGTTCTTCCCCTCCATTCTTCCATGGCTGCCTCCCTCCACACCTTCCATTCGAGATAAGGATAAGGAGACGAATGGTCGAAAACCATCGAGTGGGCTCCGGTCCCCCGGTCACGCGCGGGCTCTGACAATCCCATCGAACCACGCTCTGATACCAGTGTTACATTCCCGTAACGCCGCTACGGGCACTACCACAAGAGGGGACGGCCTCTGGCTCACCACCCAGCCATAGAGGAAGAATGAGGATTGCCCCTCATCCCCCAAGCTATATAGTGTGTGACCTGCCGTCCACACTAGCCTGGCCGCCCATGACTCCGCACGGGCGTCCTCTCCCACTGAACCCCGGACATGGCCATCCGGTCTGCCGTCGGTCATCACAGGCATTACAGCCTACGTGACAAAAACAGTCCCAAGCAAGAGACAGTGATAGTCTCATAAGTGAGGGAGCAAATAAGTACAAGACTCTATGAAAAATGAGAGGCCAGCACCCACTATTTATAGTGGGGAAGAGCTGGCCGACTGGAGCATAGAAACAGGCCGACTGGAGCTGTTGGACATGGCTCCCTAGAAAAATGCCAGAATGGCTGGGAAAAATCCCAGAAAAATACTAAAAAAGGGGTGGCCAGCCCACAAGCAAGGGCCATGCAAAAGGGGACCAAATGGGCACCATACAGAGCAGAAACTGGGGATGAAAGTGCTAACACCCCCTCTCAGCACCAGATGCTGAACAAACTCCGAGAATCCGAAGATGAGGAGCCAAGGAAGCCTGAGAAACCGGCTTGGTGAACAAATCTGCAGCATTCTCCGCGGAAGGACAATACTCCAAGCGCAAATCTCCAGCAAGAACCCGTTCACGAACATAGTGATACTGAATCTCAATGTGTTTCGTACGAGCATGAAACACAGGGTTCTTGGCGATGGCGATGCAACTCTGATTGTCACACCAAAGAAGAGTAGATCCGGTAGGAGGACATCCAAGCTCCTCCAATAATCTCCGCAACCATATCGCCTCACATGCAGCATAGCAAACTGCACGGTACTCCGCCTCGGTAGAGGAAAGCGCCACAGTAGGTTGCTTTTTACTGCTCCAAGAAATGGCTCCAGACCCAAGTGAAAAAACACAACCAGTGGTCGAACGCCGTGTATCTGGATCTCCAGCCCAGTCTGAGTCAGACCATCCAACAAGAGTGCGTCCTTGGCCATAAAAGATGCCAAAATCCAGAGTGCCACGTAAGTACCGAAGAACTCTGAGAGCACACCGCCAATGCTGCTGACGGGGTTTGGATGAGAAGGAACTCAATAAACTGACTGCGAAGCATATGTCCAATCGGGAGTAGGTCAACCATACCAAACAACCGACGAGAACCCGATACTGTCCCTGATCAGTCCCTGGAGAAGCATCAAGTGAAGAAAGCTTCTCACCAATATCCAAAGGAGAAGATACTGGTTTGCACCCAGTCATCTGAAATCTGTCGAGAATCTCCCGAGTGTACTTCTGCTGAGAGAAGAAAATGCCCTTCGAGGTCTGCCAAATCTCAAAGCCAAGAAAATAGTGCAAGAGGCCCAGATCCGTCATCTCAAACTCTGTCTCCAAAGCATCCATAACAGAACGGATCCGCACAGAATAAGAACCTGTAAAGATGAGGTCATCAACATAGACCACAATGATAACAATCAGCCCCCTCTCAAGGAGGATATAAAGGTTCGAATCTGCATGAGAGCGGCGCAGGCCGAGCTTCTGAAAGAACTCATCAATCCGCTGGTACCAAGCCCGCGGAGCCTGCTTTAGACCATATAAAGCCTTCTTCAGCCGGTACACATGATCCTGTTTGCCCGGAACAACAAATCCTGGCGGCTGATCAACATAAACCTCCTGTGTAAGCTCTCCATTCAAGAAAGCCGACTTGACGTCCATCTGGAAAACGGGCCATCTATGATGTCCTGCAAGTGCAAGAACGGTGCGAATGGTAGTCATTCGGGCCGTTGGAGCGAAAGTCTCATCGAAGTCGACACCGGGGCGCTGAGCATAACCCTTGGCAACCAACCTCGCCTTGTGCTTGTCCAAGCTGCCATCAGCTCGGAACTTTGATTTGAAAATCCAACGCACACCAATCACCTTACGCTGCAGAGGCCGAGGCACCAAAATCCAAGTGCCATTCCGTTCGATAGCATCCAGCTCTGTCTGCATAGCATGACGCCAAGACTCATGTGAAAGAGCCTCGTCTACAGAAGTGGGATCAGAAGGACCATTAATGATTGTAGACATAAGAGCATAATTAACAAACATGTTGCCCTCATGAATTTGTTTCCCTGTAACTCTGGAAGAACGCCGAAGAGAACCAGGCGGAGGAGCAGAAGGAAGCTCACGTAACCCAGAGTCACGAACTGTCTGATAATACCAACCAGGTACAGATCTGCTCGAACTCGCCGGAGGAGGAGCAGGGTCATCATCATCTGACTGAGAATCCTCAGCTGGAGGTGTGACAGTAACAGCGGGAGCAGGAGGATGAGTAGGAGGAGGAGAAGGAGGTGCAGGAAGAAGAAGCTCAGCACCCCCCTCTGAAGATGTAGGAGTCTCGTCGAACACCACATCACGGCTCACAATAACTTTACCGGCTTGAGGATCATAAAGACGATATGCCTTGGACACAGTGCTGTATCCGAGAAAAGTCATGCGCTAAGACTTCGAGTCCAACTTGGAGCGGTGCTCCTTAGGCACATGAACATACGCGGTACATCCAAATATCCGGAAATGAACAACGGAGGGCTTCTCACCATGGAAAGCCTCATATGGAGTTTTGTCGGGAAGAGCAGCAGTAGGAGACCTATTCTGAATGTAGACAGCAGTGGAAGCCGCCTCAGCCCAGAAACGTCGAGGTAATGAAGAATGCTCAAGCATAGCACGGGCCATCTCCATAATGGTCCTATTCTTCCTCTCGGCAACTCCATTCTGAGATGGAGTATATGCTATAGTAAGCTGTCTCCGAATGCCATGTGTCTTGCAATATTGCTTAAACTCCTGGGATGTAAACTCACCCCCTCCATCGGTCCTGAGAGCCTTGACCGAGTGACCGGTCTCTTTTTCCACCTCGGCTTTCCAATCACAGAAGTGATGAAAAGTCTCATCCTTGGTCTTCAGAAAGAAAACCCAAGTA
The DNA here is from genome assembly GCF_041138505.1 of Cibotium barometz. Lineage (NCBI taxonomy): Eukaryota > Viridiplantae > Streptophyta > Polypodiopsida > Cyatheales > Cibotiaceae > Cibotium > Cibotium barometz. The sequence continues at coordinate 22,811,221 of NC_141047.1, read as the reverse complement.
TATCTGGTAAAATCATCCACCATCACGAGCATGTACAACGCCTTACTCAAAGACGCGGTACTCATAGGACCACATAAGTCTGCATGAATGAGAGCAAGTGATGTCGAAGATCTGTGTGTCGCCTCCTTCGGAAAGGCGGCTCGGTGCTGCTTCCCCTGTAAGCAAGAGGAACAAGGAGAAGACGGAGCCTTGATGGTTGGTAATCCATCAACCAACCCATCCTTCGAAGCTCGCTGCAGAAGCTGATAGCTCAAATGGCCAAACCGAGCATGCCAAAGAGCAGAAGAAGCACCAGAAGAAAGCAGAGCGGTCAATTTGTAGAGGCCACTATCTTGGACTCCCTGAGCCAAGATGCTACCAGTCGCTTTATCACGAATGGTAATCTCATAACGAGAAAAGATCACCTCTGCACCCTGAGCTGTAAGAGCACTCACTGACAAAAGGTTAAAAGCCAAATCTGGAATATACAGAACGTCAGAGAAGTACCTCTTGTCCTCTTCAGAACGGAAGATGGGGATAGTGCCATGACCATGCACTGGCACAGAAGAAGAATCACCCAGAGTGATCTCGCCTGATCTGGCAGTGAAGTCCTCGAACCAGTCTCGATGGGGTGTCATATGAGCAGTAGCACCGCTATCAACAATCCAAGACCGTGACTGAGAAGTCACAAGAGCAAGTATACGCCGAGTACCTGCTAAGAGAAGTATTCCATCATCCTTCTTGGGTTGAGACACCGCCGTTGAGGAAGAGTTCTTTGCTGCTTCATCACGCTTCTTCTTGTGACATTGGGGTGACTTGTGACCCTTCTTGCCACAATAGTGACATTCAATGTCTTTATTCTTTGAAGATTTGTTGTCTTTATCCTTATCGGAATCCTTGGAGTTCTTGTCAGAACCCCCTTTACCTTTCTTTTGTTGAGACTTCCCTTTATCTCGTGCTGCCAAAGCTCCATCAGGGCCACCGGAGGTGCCAGTCCGCTCCTCAAAGCGAGACTCTATCTGCATAATGGAGGGGAGAACATCCTCCCAAGTAACTGGAACAGGACGAGGAGAAGAAACCAGAGACTGAAAGTATGCATCAAACCTCTCTGGAAGTTTGGAGAGCAGCCGAATAGCCATATCCTCTGTGGAGATGTCCTTGCCACAAACAGCAAGCTCGTCCCGGAGATCTTTCATCTTTGAGATGAAAGCAGATAAAGATGGAAACGCAGAAACTGATAAGTTCATAAGTTGCTTTTCCAATGCCAAAATCCGACCCGGAGACTTAATCTCATAGAGATCTGCAAAAGCCTTCCAAACTTCATGTGCAGCATCTGCTGTACACACATGAGAGAGAACAGCATCCTGACAGTTCAACATTAGGAAGGAGAAAACACGTCGATCATTCGACTGCCAAATATCAATCTGTGCCTGAGTCACACCACCGGAAGCAAGGGTGGGAGGGGTGGCATTGGCTGGTGTAACAAGCCAATCCCAGAGATCCACGCCACGCAAGGCCGATTTCACCTTCACCTTCCATAGGGTGTAGTTGGAACCATCCAACTTGGCAGACTCAGCAAACATATGAAGAGAAGTGGGAGCAGCCATCACAAGAGCTTGGGCTCAATCTCAAGAAATGCACAATCTCTGAAAAAGGTGTCCTCCACAGGTACCAAGTGTGCCACCAAAGCCTGCAACACCACAAGCCCCCTCTGCAAAGGGAAAGAACCACTGGAGAGGAAAACGCAGCAATGAAGAAGTGCTGTCCTGTAGAAAACAGGCCGCCTGCAGTCCAATCTCCAAGTGGGCAACGAAACGCTGATCTCCAAGAGCCAGACGGCTGAATCGGTGAAGCCAATCTGAAGAGGAACCGACCAGCAGAGTGCTGTCCAGAAAACGCAGCAGCAAAAAGCTATGGATCTGGAAGAAAACGCAGAGGAGAAGTGCTGAAAACAGGGCTGAATCTGGGGCAGCAGAAAGGTTGCTAAACCTAGAGCGATGATACCATGAAAGAGTGCACAGAGCGGAAGCAGAGTGGCACTAGAATGTGCTGAACAGAGAGTGCAAGAGAGAGAGAGATATGGAGCAAACTATGCTGAATATACTGAACCAAAACAGTCCCAAGCAAGAGACAGTGATAGTCTCATAAGTGAGGGAGCAAATAAGTACAAGACTCTATGAAAAATGAGAGGCCAGCACCCACTATTTATAGTGGGGAAGAGCTGGCCGACTGGAGCATAGAAACAGGCCGACTGGAGCTGTTGGACATGGCTCCCTAGAAAAATGCCAGAATGGCTGGGAAAAATCCCAGAAAAATACTAAAAAAGGGGTGGCCAGCCCACAAGCAAGGGCCATGCAAAAGGGGACCAAATGGGCACCATACAGAGCAGAAACTGGGGATGAAAGTGCTAACAGTTCGGAGACGACATCCTTGTCTGTTGAGCATCTACTTGTGTCCTCCTCAATTGTGTTAGGTGCAACTATGACTCTGGGTTGGCACGTGGGCATATCTGTACTATAAATGGAGATTTTGGGATAATCCTCTGGATTAGAGATGTGCATTGTGCATTTTTGAGTCCGGGCTATGAACAAGTTGCCATCTTCATCAAGGCAGGCCAGGTTTGGTCAGCAGTTGCCAACGTGAAGTCCCGCACATTGTAATCGTTTGAAGTATTGCACAGTTTTGTAACCCACCTGAAGTTGAAGTGTGTTTAATTGTTTAAGGCAGCTATTAGGCCAAGTGCTAGGTGGTGCCAAACATATTTGGATAGGTAGCAGGCAGACTGCAACTGGGCATACAAGTTTGGTGTCACCATTTGGCCAGCCAACTCATTATGTGTATACATTGGATTGGCATCCATGGCTGTTATGCAAGGGATTGATGCCAGTCACGTGATACTACAGACTTGGCTTTCCGTTGGGACTTGTGCCTGTGTGTACATGCCGGGAAATGCTTGGAAGATTGGTTTTCCATTGGGTGTGGTACCTCGTGTACTTGCCTAGGAACACGTGTATTTTGGTAGTCTCATGAACAGGGATTGTCCTTACCAATGCTGCATTGTGTAGTATCTTTATGTATTTGTGTGCAAATTGAATTTGCGTGTTGTTTTCATGCTTGCTTGACCAATGTGTAATTTTGGGTAAGGAGACGCCCTGCCCGTGAACCGTGCGTGCGAAATTGTCTGTTGACCTAGTTATGTGTCATGTGACAAGTGGTAAGTATTGGTCAAAACCTAGCCTTGGCAACTAGCATTAATTTACACACTTTAGTAAGTTTTGGGCGACCAAAACTCACTTATAAATTATTGTGTTCGCACATACTAATGTCCTGAGGTGGACAAAGCTCAATGTCCAACCCCCAGAACTTATCCCCTTTGTTCAAAGAGAGCAACCAGCCATTTGTGAATCCTAGCTTGGACCCAACTAGCTTTCCCACTCTGCATGAGACCCAGGGTGGACATCTCATCATCTCTTTCTTTTTCCTCTCTCTAGAAGTTGGTGCCTGTCACCAATTGGCCGACCATTTGGTCCATTCCTACTTTTTGCGTCTCGTTCACTTGAGGCCAGGCCGGTGTCTCATGTGAAGAGGCCAGTATTTTGCTGACATGGACGGGAGCCAGACTGGTGCCACCCGTGTGTTAGCAGGATGGTGTCGTATGGACGGGAGCCAGATCAGTGCCACCCGTGTATGACCTGGACTGTGTTCGATCCATGGGACTGTCACGCCATGGAAGAGCCAGTATTCGTGCCGTGTTTTACCTATGGGACTGTCACACCTAGGGAAACTCGTGCTTGGAACTGTGTCTTACCTATGGGACTGTCACTCCATAGGAAGACCAGGATTTTATGTTTTTATGTCGTGCCAGTTTTGTGCCGACAGATATTTTGTACATGTTCCATGAACGGGAGATATGTCCATGTTACTTTTTGCACATGCACACATATTTTGTATGCTTGAAACTGTTTTCGCATGACATGTATTTGTGTGTTTGCCTGCTTGACGTGTTACTTACTGAGCGGGGACGCCTGCCAGTGAGTCGTGAAGTCTGCCCTGTATTCTGACGAGTTTCAGTGCATGTGAACAGGTGGTAAGTACATGGTACACGTTGTTTTAATGTTTTAAATTCTAACCCTTTCATTTATAAGGTTAGGGGTTCACACTCATTTAAAAGTGGGCACCCTCTTTGGGCACCCACTTAGGGGCCAAGGTGGGGAGCCTCACTTTTAAGTGAGTGTGGGGGTGGGCATGGTCACCAACCCCCACTTGTCATGTGCACAGTGGGTATCTACCGTGTGCTATACGCATGTAAGACTAGTTTCGAGGCTTGGGGAAGCTTGGAACTAGGCAGGCTGATTGACGAGCTGAGTTAGGGATATACTAACGGGCGGGCACCCAAGTATGGACGGGCGGGCGGCCAAGTGTGGACGCCCGATGACCGGCCAAGAGCCTATAAAAGGGTGGCCAAGGTTAGTTATTGGAACATAGAGAGTCTCGCGAGTTTGTGAGAGCTCTATGGTCTTGGAGCCTGGATCTAGTGCAGACGTGCACCTGCTTTATGCAGCCGAGGCCGGCAGCAGTCTCGAGGCCCGCGAGGGCAGCTTCGTGGCGGTATGGGACGTCGCGAGGAGGAGATTGGTCGGTACGTCAACCTAGTTAGCTCAGCTCGTGGCTCGGTGGGGACAGCCAAGACTGTGGGCTTGCCCACGGCTGTCATGGTTGGGAGGTGAGTCAGGCCTGCACCCCCTTTGTTGTTTGTTGTTCGTTTGTTTGCAGGACTCGAGTTTCGAACCAAGATCGATCACGAGGGGATCCGTGGGGATTTGATACCACTAGTCCCCTTTCATGCAAGCGTGGAAATCTTGAGTTGTACCTTCACATTAAATTTTATTTAATATGGCTCTCCATCAAGCGTAAACATGATCGCTTCTTCCTGGCGTTGCTTCATCACCTTTCGTAACTTCCTGGCGGCTGGAGATTGCTACGCTTGCTGCTGTACGGCTGCTCATCCATGAGGCGACTGCCTGCCCTGCACAAAGACGGCAGCACCTACTATTCTGCCAGCTGCGCTGCCCCTCTACAGGCGACTGAACCGGCTGTCTTCCATCTGCAGGTGGCTGTCTGCCATCTTTTCCCTGTACTGCTGCGCATACTGTCTCCCAGGTGGTTGTGCGCTTCACTAGCCTCTCCTACACTTGCAACAGGCGCATGCTCTCAAGAGAGGCCATCTCCTCTTCAGGCGACTGAACATCCAGCAAGAGGCGCTGCCCTTTTTCCTCTGCGTGAGTTCTTCTGCAGACTGCACGTTGCTTCTATAGGCGGCTGTTTACCCACAGGCTGTGCCGCCTAGCTTCTTTGCAGGCAGACGTAGGCCATCTCCAGCAGCATATTACAGCAACCAGTTGTTGTTCCATCACCAGCAGGCCACGCTCCAGCTACTCAGGTGGCTGTATCTTCATGCGTAGCTGCTCCTGTTGGTAACTGTGTTCCTACAAGAGGACTTTACCTCTCCTAAGGCGGCAGCTCCATCTTCTGTTTGGTTAAAGGTTGTACTTCTTTCCCGTTGGTGGCTACAAGAAGTCTCTACATCTCTTGGGTGGTATCAAAGTCTACACAAACGCCATAAGTATTGGTTCTCTATCAACCTTCAACAAGTAAGTGATTTTCAGATTTGAGTAAAGTATTATAAGTTTAAATCTGATAAAAGATTCGTCCCGCTCGGCCTACACCCGTTCGGTGCCGGGTTGTCCAAGCTATATGGGCGAACCTCGGTCCAAAGGTGCTGAGATCGGGAGAGCCAGGCGTTAGTACGAGAGCGCCTGTCTGTGCGTGGTCTCGGAACACCAGTGTGGTGCTCTCCGCGGAGTCCAGTGAAAGCACAGGACCGTAGCGATTGGACCACACCAGTGGTCGTACTGCTTCGAGTATTCATCATCGAAATCCGAGCCTACTTGTTTGGTACTGTTTTCATATGTACATGGACATTATCTGGTTCTCAGAACCCATGGAGCATTGTATTCTTTAAATACTCCCAATAAATATATCATATATTGAGGGGGGGGTCGGCCCGTTCCGGCCCCAGTGCTGGTGTCCATCTTTCCATTTCTGTTCATTTAAAATTCAAGTTGTTTTAAAGTTGTCCATTTCATATTTGTGGTTTAAAGTTGTGCTATTAAGCGTGTGGGTGTCCAGCGGAGTCTTTCCCACTTGACGGGATCGGTTTCATTGGTATCAGAGCACGGTTGTTTCCCTCTTCCTAGTGGGGAAACGAACCTGTGTACTGGACATCCCGCTTTTAGCAAACTTAAAACTCAATGGACAGCCAAGGCAACCCTTTGGAAGTACCAAATTCGAGGGGTCCCTCTAGTGCTTCTCGTGGGTCTGATGCCTTGCGAGGTAGACACAAGCCTCTTGAAAGGGTTCTTGATAGTGAATCCAAAGGTCAACTGTCTCCAGGAAAGACAGTTATGCTTGAACAAGACCCTGATGCTATGAGAGCTGAAATGGAACATATGAGAAAACTTTTGCAGGCTCAAGAACAAGAATTGAAGTTTTTGCATGAAGATCCTCATCTGCAAAGTGCTATTGAAGCCAGGAAGGCAGATGCTATGGTTGATGTAACCTTTGAATCAATGGCTCGTGAAGTGGGCAAGAAACCAAGGGAGTTGGCACTTGCCTATCTCCTTCGCAAAGGTGATATCAAAGAGGGGGATGACGGAGAACTAAAATTCAGAAATCCACCTCGTTTGAAGCATGGAGATCCCGCATCCCAGAGGCTGAAATCTTATATGCAAAAGGAAGAGGTGACTGTCACCTCTCGTCATGCATCCTCTCCCCAAGGCACTAAGCCTGACAGATTTATGTATGCCAGTGCTCATGGAGGGCACGAAAGTCACATGCATGCAAGATATGTATCTCATGGTGACAGGTCTGCTTCCAGAAAAATTTTGCCTTCTGAGTTGTCTCATGGAGAGACCATGCCAAATGCAGGTAAGTCACATGCATCTGAGCTTCGAGTTCGTGGAGCACATGCCACCGTGCCCCATGAAGCTTCTATGACGGCCCATGGAGCCCATGCGGACAGGGCTACCCCGTTGGATAAGGGGAAAAGAAAAAGAGAGGACCATGAGCCTCATGCCAGGAAGCTCAAGGAGTTCAAAGCAGGTGATAAATCTGTCAAATTTGATGTCTTTCATGGTGAACATGATGCTTCTAAGGTGTTAGCGTTTGTGGCACAGTTCGACATTGCTTTTAGCGATGAGGACTTTACAGAAAAGTCGAAGGTGCGCCATGCTAGCATGTTTCTGAAAGGCACTGCTGCCCATTGGTGGATCACCGAAAAGATCACCAAGGATCCCATCTCTACTTGGAAGGAATTCAAAGATAGATTTTATGCTCAGTTCCTGCCACCCAATGCAGAGCAAACTCTCACTCAAAAGTGGGCCAGGCTGGAACAAAAAGATAATGAGAGTGTGCAACAGTATGTTAACAAATTTTGGAAAGTGTTGCTAGAAGTGACTCCCTTCATGCTAATCTCAGAAGATGAAAGAAAAAGGAAGTTTCGTTCTGGATTGCAACCTGCATATAGATCGGGTATTGAATTGCACCCAAAACATACGTTGCAACAACTCACAGCTTCTGCCCTTGCTACGGAGCAATTGGTGCTTAAGATCAAGCAGGATCAAGGAGGTTCCAAGGCGAAGGACAAGGCTGCCCCAAATCAGCAAAAGGGTGGACAGCCACCTAAAAAGAACTTTCGGGAGCCTTACAAGGGTGGTAAAGCTGAAAATTACACATCTAAAGAACAGGGCCCAAGAAAGAACAAATTTGGATTAACCCCGGAGCAAAGAGAGCAATATGCTAAGGATGGAAAATGCTTTTCTTGTGGTAGCAAAGACCACATGTTTCGGCAATGCCCAGATCGCAAACCAAAGCACGAGGACAAGCACACCAAAGCAAATGTTCATGCAGTTCCTGATGTGCAAGGTAATACAGGTCATGATGCTAAAGAGCGTATGGTTTGCAAGGCTTGGGGGCAAATCAAGGATCAGCCCGCACTTTTCATGTTTGATGACTGTGCAACTGACAATTTCATCTCTATGCAAATGGCAGCTGCATTGGGTATTGAGGTTGAAAGCATGGGACCTCAGATTGAAGCCGAAGCTGCATTTATTGGTAAAGAGGTGCAGGTTACCCCTTTGATTGGGAAGTTGCGTATTCATATACAGGGCTACCTTGACAATGAGCATTTCTTAGTTGCTCCTCTGAATGGATGTGATGTATTGTTGGGCAAGCCGTGGCATCATAGGCTTGAGCCCCGCAAAGACTACAAGTCCAATATGATTTCTTTTATGCATAAAGGCCGCATGCACTTTATTGATGCTGGCAAAGAAGGGGATTCCATCCCAGTTGTATCACACATCCAAATTAATAAAGCAATGAAAAAGAGTCTTTCAGCGTACTTGGTTTTTGTGCGTGATAGTCTTGTGCCAAATCATCAAAATGTGGATGCTATGTCTAATGATAGGCTAAATTTTCTTAATGCATTCAAAGACTGTTTTGCTGACTCATTGCCAGGTGAATTACCTCCCCAAAGGCCCGAAGATCATTGCATAGATCTTGTGCCAGGTAGTTCTCCTCCTAACAAACCCGCATACCGAGTGAGTGCTGCACAACAAGAAGAAATTATGAAGCAGGTAAACGAGCTTTTAGAGAAAGGTTTGGTTCAGCCCAGTTCCTCACCTTACTGCTCTCCTGTGCTTCTTGTTCAAAAGAAGGACGGATCATTCCGTATGTGTGTTGACTATAGAGCTTTGAACAAGCTTACCATCAAGAACAGATTCCCAATTCCACGTATTGATGATATCTTGGATAAGCTTGATGGCTCAGCTTGCTTTAGCAGACTTGATTTGAAGAGTGGTTATCACCAGATACGCGTGGTGCCACAAGATGTCCATAAGACTGCATTCAGGACAGCCTTCGGATTATATGAATTCTTGGTAATGCCTTTTGGTCTCACCAATGCTCCTGCTACTTTTAATCGTATGATGGATAGGATATTCCGATCCCATCGCAAGTTTACAGGAGTCTTCTTTGATGATATCTTGGTTTTCTCCAAGAATGAGCAGGAACACAGAACTCATTTGGTCACAGTGTTCGAAGAGTTGCGGAAGCATAAACTTTTCGTCAATGCCAAGAAAAGTGAGTTTTTCCTTTCAGAGATTCATTATCTGGGACATATTGTATCCAAGGATGGAGTTACAATGGATCCTGCAAAGATAGAGACACTATTCGGAATTGGCCCGAATTGCAAAACGTACATCAAGTACGTAGTTTTCTGGGATTATGTTCGTACTACAGGCGTTTCATAAGGCATTTCGCCATGATTGCCACTCCTCTACATGATCTCACGAAGAAGAAAACTGTATTCAAATGGACTTCAAAGGAACAGGATGCTTTCTTGCAGCTCAAGCATGCGATCATATGTGGACCAGTATTGATTGTTCCTGACTTGCACAAGTCATTCGTGGTTGAATGTGATGCTTGTGGTGATTGCATAGGAGCTGTCCTAAATCAAGAAGGGCATGCAGTTGCATACGAGAGCCGTCGTTTGCATGATGCTGAGCTTCATATGGATATCTATGAGAAAGAGCTCTTGGCTGTAATTCACGCCTTAAAGATTTGGAAACACTACCTTCTTGGGGATGAATTTGTGGTCAAGACAGATCATCAAAGCTTGAGATACTTTCTATCTCAAACCAAGCTTTCAGAGAAGCAAATGAGAATGGCGAATTTTCTTTCCATGTTTCATTTTCAGATTGTGCATACTCCAGGAAAGAAAAATGTAGTGGCCGATGCACTATCTAGGAGGCCTTATATTGCTGCAGTCTCAGTGGCCTCTCATGGAGATCTATCTGCTATGAGAGATTTGTATCATTTGGATGCTGATTTTTGCCATATATGGACTGATTTGATGGCTGGTCATTCACATACCTCTTATGTTATCAACGAGGGTTATCTCATGAAGGATAATTGCCTATGTGTGGTGAAGGATTTGCGTCCAAAGGTTATGGACGAATGTCACGCTCCACCATATGCTGGTCATCGAGGTATTATGCCTACTACTCGCATGATTCAGAGGTATTTCTTTTGGCCAAGCATGCGTAAAGACATTGAGGCTTATGTGCGTGCATGTATGACTTGCCAAAAGGTGAAATTTGATAGGCAAAAGCCTCCAGGTTTGCTTCAGCCATTGCCTATTCCCTCGCAACCTTGGGAAAGTATCACGATGGATTTTATTATGGATTTGCCTAGATCCCAGCATGGGAATGATGCTATTTGGACTATTGTGGACAGGTTTAGCAAGCAAGCTCACTTCTTGCCCGTCAAGAAAACCATCAAAGCTGATCATATGGTAAAGCTTTTTCTTGCTAACATTTTCAAGCATCATGGTATGCCTAAATCCATTGTTGGGGATAGAGATCCCAGGACTACAAGCCTATTTTGGAGGGCTTTGTTTGATAATATGGGCACTAAGCTTGAGTTTTCATCAGCTTATCATCCCCAAACGGATGGCCAAAGTGAAGCTGCAAATTCAGCCGTGTTGGATTTGTTGAAATGTTATGTAGCAGATCAAAAGAGTGCATGGGAGAAGTATCTTCCACTTGTTGAGTTTGCCTACAACAATACAGTCCATGCTTCCACAGGAAAGGCTCCGTTTGAGATTATTTATGGCAGAGTGGTCTTGCCACCCATCCTTCGTACCAAGGATGAGATTTTTGCAGCTGATGAATATGTTCGTGACTTGGATGTTGCCTTTGGTCAGGTGCGGACAGCCATTCCAAGATCTCAGGATAAGCATAAAAAGGCTGCTGACAAGCATAGAAGGGACATGGAAGTCAAAGAAGGTGATTGGGTATTGCTGAAATTTGAGAAGGCTAGGCTTCGGAAGAGGCCAGGACGAGAAGGATCATATCCTAAGCTTTCTCCTCGCTATTATGGACCCTTCAAGGTGATTCAGAAGATCAATGAAGTGTCCTACAGGCTTGCTTTACCTAGTCATTGGAAGATTCACAATGCTTTTCATGTGAGTCTATTTCGGAAATATGTGGGGCCAGATCCTGATGAGCCTGTCACAGAAGATCCGCCAGAGATTGAAGAGCTTGAGGAGATCCTCTAGCCAGAACAAATTGTTTTTCACAAGGAGAGAAAGCTACCTGCAGGAAAGCTTTCGAGGAGATACCTTGTGAAGTTTAAAAATTATTTCCCTATTGATGCCAAATGGGTAAATGAGGATTATTTTGCAGATTATCCGCAATTGTTGCAGGCATATCTTGAGGCTTTTCAGTTGAGGTCAACTCTTTAGAAGCCCGGGGGGATGTCACCAATTGGCCGACCATTTGGTCCATTCCTACTTTTTGCGTCTCGTTCACTTGAGGCCAGGCCGGTGTCTCATGTGAAGAGGCCAGTATTTTGCTGACATGGACGGGAGCCAGACTGGTGCCACCCGTGTGTTAGCAGGATGGTGTCGTATGGACGGGAGCCAGATCAGTGCCACCCGTGTATGACCTGGACTGTGTTCGATCCATGGGACTGTCACGCCATGGAAGAGCCAGTATTCGTGCCGTGTTTTACCTATGGGACTGTCACACCTAGGGAAACTCGTGCTTGGAACTGTGTCTTACCTATGGGACTGTCACTCCATAGGAAGACCAGGATTTTATGTTTTTATGTCGTGCCAGTTTTGTGCCGACAGATATTTTGTACATGTTCCATGAACGGGAGATATGTCCATGTTACTTTTTGCACATGCACACATATTTTGTATGCTTGAAACTGTTTTCGCATGACATGTATTTGTGTGTTTGCCTGCTTGACGTGTTACTTACTGAGCGGGGACGCCTGCCAGTGAGTCGTGAAGTCTGCCCTGTATTCTGACGAGTTTCAGTGCATGTGAACAGGTGGTAAGTACATGGTACACGTTGTTTTAATGTTTTAAATTCTAACCCTTTCATTTATAAGGTTAGGGGTTCACACTCATTTAAAAGTGGGCACCCTCTTTGGGCACCCACTTAGGGGCCAAGGTGGGGAGCCTCACTTTTAAGTGAGTGTGGGGGTGGGCATGGTCACCAACCCCCACTTGTCATGTGCACAGTGGGTATCTACCGTGTGCTATACGCATGTAAGACTAGTTTCGAGGCTTGGGGAAGCTTGGAACTAGGCAGGCTGATTGACGAGCTGAGTTAGGGATATACTAACGGGCGGGCACCCAAGTATGGACGGGCGGGCGGCCAAGTGTGGATGCCCGATGACCGGCCAAGAGCCTATAAAAGGGTGGCCAAGGTTAGTTATTGGAACATAGAGAGTCTCGCGAGTTTGTGAGAGCTCTATGGTCTTGGAGCCTGGATCTAGTGCAGACGTGCACCTGCTTTATGCAGCCGAGGCCGGCAGCAGTCTCGAGGCCCGCGAGGGCAGCTTCGTGGCGGTATGGGACGTCGCGTGGAGGAGATTGGTCGGTACGTCAACCTAGTTAGCTCAGCTCGTGGCTCGGTGGGGACAGCCAAGACTGTGGGCTTGCCCACGGCTGTCATGGTTGGGAGGTGAGTCAGGCCTGCACCCCCTTTGTTGTTTGTTGTTCGTTTGTTTGCAGGACTCGAGTTTCGAACCAAGATCGATCACGAGGGGATCCGTGGGGATTTGATAGTGGTATCAGAGCATACCTCGTGAACGAGCAAGTTGGTAGGTAGAGAAGGAGAGGTCGAAGAGCGGTATGTGTTAAAAAAAGCTTGCTGTTTTTTCTGTGCATACTGCAGATTTCAGTTTTGTATGTTTTTTGTTCATCAAAGAAACCCATGTTGTTGATGGGAGATGGTTGTGCAATGTGTAGTAGGGTTGCATGCTTTTGCAAAGAAGAGAAGTTTTGGTTGTGCAGTCGCATAACTGCAGGGAGAGAAAAAAAAAAGAGAGAGCGAAAAGGCACGTTTGCTTTCGTTGAACGCATGAGAGAGAGAGCGAGAGGAGTGGGTTGCTGGCCGAGTTGTGTTGACGTGGCAGGCGGGCAAGTGCGTATGCAGGTGGGCAGATGCGTTGCAAGCGGGTAGGCACGTAGCCAGGTGGCCAAGGCTTGTAGGCAGCCAGGCGGCCAAGCCTGCCAAGCCAGGCAGCTTGCGCAGCCAGCCCAGGCAGCGCTGACGCCAGGCAGCCAGGCTAGCGCACCAACCCAGGCGGCGCCCAGACCAGACCGGCAGGCGCCCAGGCCACGCACAGCAGGCGGGCGCCCAGTCACTCGTGGGCAGGCGCAGGTTGGCGAGTCAGCGCAGGCAGTCGGCAGGCGTGCAGGCGACGGCAAGAAAGCAGCCGGCAGTACTCCACGTCAGCAGCAGCAAGCGCCGGCTAATCCAGGCGCCAGGAGGGATGCGAAAAAAAAAAAAAAACGCAAGTAAAGCATTACGTTTTTTTAATGCTTTCGTTTTTTTAAGGGGAGTTTAAATTTTTTTAAAAAAAGTTTAGAAGTCTTCCCATCTTTAAGGTTTCCAAGGTTTTAATTTTTTTTTTTAAAAGACTAGAGAATATATATATCCATATATATATATATATATATATATATATATATATATATATTTATTCAAGAAAAAAAAAAAACAACACAAAAGCTAAAGCAAAAGCTAAGCCTAGCTTTTCGAGTTTTTTTGGCTTTTGGGAAACCTTTATAAACCCCTCTAGTGGGCTTCTTGCCACACATCTCTCGACTTCTCGAGTTCTCGAGTTGTCAAGTTCTCGAGTTCTCAAGTTTTCAAGCTCTCAAGCTCTCGAGTTCGCTCGCACTTTTGTTGTGCAAAGACCAAATTTTCTCTCCACGTACCCTCTTCACGATGTCGACCCAAGAATCAGAGTTGGAGCCCCTCGTGGAACGCGAAGGCTTGCCGGCTACGGAAGGCACTGATGCCGATCTTTTTGACGAGTTTGTGTCGAAATCGGATTTCCAAGAGTTCAAAGTAGCTCTCGAAGCTTCTTCGGCGGAACGTCAGGCACAAATCGCAGCCCAGATGCAGGCTTTGCAGAACTCCATCGCTCTCTTGACCACTACCCTCTCTACTTTTTCGGGAATGGATACCTTGGCTTCAGCTTTAGGCCCCAATATTACTCCGGAACCGTTTGGGGGCGAGCAAAAGCAGAGAACCAAGGAGATCGTGGACACTTGGCTACATAAGTGGCAAGTTCACTTTCAGTTTCATCCATATGATGATGGAAAGAAGATACAGTTAGCAGCAGGTTTCCTGTCCGGCAAAGCTTTGCTTTGGTGGAAGGAATTGAACCCAAAGCCAACGACTTGGGCACAATTTGAAGACATTTTCAAGAAAGAATTCGTCAAGAAAGAGGATGACTACGATGTTGTTGCCCGGTTTTCAGCTTTGACCATGACCTCGCAGCACCTCACTTATGAGGTCTACCTCCAGAAATTTCGTGACTTGCAGATGAAGGCTACAAAGATGGATCCCACTACTCTGTTGGGGTTTTTCGTAGCTGGTTTACCCGACTCGTACCGATTACAGGTTAAAAATAACAAATGTAAAACATTGGACGAGGCCATTCATTCAGCTCGTATCTATGATGATACGATGGTCTCTTCCAAGTCAAAACCCGTTACCGAGCAGGGGAACAAGCATAAAAGAAAGTTCTCCGCACCTATGGCTAACACGACTGAAGGCAAGTCTTCGGACCAACCTTCGAAGAATTCAAGTTCGACACCAGCGAAGAAGAAACGACTCCTTAGGGCTTTGAAGCTCAAGAAGGAAGGACGTTGTTTTATCTGCGAAGAAAAAGGACACATTCGTAACGAGTGCCCAAAGAAAAAGGGTACCAAGTCAAACGCAGGACCCAAGCCAAAGGCAGCTAACCAGTTGTCTTTGACAGGTACGTCAATTACTGTACTTTCTCGCCCTAGTACTTGTTCTGATTGTCTGTTCAATTCTAAGGTATTTGGCATGCATGATCTTCTCCGAGTTTATGGAGAAGTGAATGGCCATAAAATTCACATTCTTTTAGACCCTGGCAGTTCGCATAACTTTGTTAACTACAAACTTGTGCAGAAATTGAGTCTTGACACGACACTCAGCGACCATACCTATGAGGTACGTCTACCTGCGGGCAGACAAGTTTGGGATCGCAAGGTCGAGATGCTTCCAATCCAGATTCAGGACTACAAAGATACTCTGGAATGCTATGTCATGCATCTGGAAAATGTAGACTTGTTATTAGGGATTGAGTGGTTTAAGACTCTTGATGTCCAGATAGATTGGTCTAGTCATATTTTTTCTTTTCAGCATAGGGACACCAAGTATAGTATTTTAGGTGATTGTATCCATCCCTCTCAGGGACCTCTTGTAAATACAATTGATTTTGGAAATATAATGAATTCTTCTTTGTACACCGCTTTCCATTGTGTATTGATTCCACTTTCTTCTTTTCTCATCCCTTCATTGGATGTGAATGAATTAAGTGTGTTTGAAAGCAAAGAATTACAGAAGATACTTGATTCGTTTCAAGATGTATTTCCTAAGGAACTGCCATCGGGTTTACCACCTGAGCGGGCAGTAGATCATCGTATTGACTTGATCCCTGGTGCTCATCCTGTGAGTATTCCACCTTATAGGATGAGCCAAGCTGAGGAAGATGAGTTGGCTAAACAACTCGAAGATTATCTGAGGATGGGCCAGATCCGTCCAAGTAAATCACCTTGGAGAAAGAAGGACAATACTTGGAGAATGTGTATAGATTACAAAAGATTGAACAAGCTGACCATTAAGAACCGTTATCCTCTCCCTAGATCAGATGACCTAATTGACCGGTTAGCAGGAGCGAAATATTTCACGAAGATAGATTTGCGTACTGGCTATCACCAGATACGTATTCATGAAAGGCATGTCGAAAGAACTGCCTTTCGGACTAGGTATGGCCATTACGAGTTTCTCGTATTACCTTTTGGGTTAACCAATGCTCCAGCCACTTTCCAGCAAATGATGAACGATCTTTTTCGTGAACATTTGGGAAAATTTGTGGTGGTGTTCCTGGATGATATTTTGATATATAGTCGTACTCTTGAGGATCATGTCAGACACCTCACGATTGTCTTATCTATTTTAAGACAGAATCGACTATATGCTAAATTCAGTAAATGTGAGTTCTTTATGACCGACATCATTTACTTGGGACACAAGATCACTAGAGATGGATTGAGCATTGACTATGACCGAGTTCAGAAGGTTTTGGACTGGCCTATACCGCGAACAGTGAAACAACTTCGTTCTTTTCTCGGTTTTGTAGTTTTTCTTAGGAAATCTGTACGGGAGTACTCTCAGCTCACACTACCGATGACCGACTTATTGAAAGGTCGTGGACGTAAGTCCAATCAGCCTATCACTTGGAATAACGATTTGGATATGGCCTTCAGACTTTTGAAAGATAAAGTCAAGGAAGCATCTATCTTAGCATTGCCTGATCCTAGTCGGCCTTATGTTCTTGAAACTGATGCCAGTGACTATGCTATTGGGGCTGCTTTATTTCAAGATGGTAGACCGGTTGCTTTTGAAAGTAAAAAGCTAGACGATACTCAATCTCGTTGGCCAACCCTTGAGAAGGAGCTTTATGCTGTGATTCATGCTCTCAAGGTTTGGAGACATTATTTATATGGCTCCAAGTTTGTGGTATTGACTGATCATCAGTCAATCAAGTATGTGTGTGATGCGGATGATTTGAGAGGAAGGAAAGCTCGTTGGGCAGAGTTAATGCAAGATTTTGATTTTGAGATCCGTTATCGGAAAGGGTCCATGAATAATATTGCAGATGCGCTTAGTCGGATTAGAGAGGTGAATACTTTGTCGTTCACCGAGATTTCTACTGACTTATTTCAGTCATTGAGAGGGCTTTGCAGGACTGATAGTTATTTTGGTCCATTTTGGCAGAAGATCCAGGACGGGAGCTCATTGATTGACCAAGACTCGGTGACTGAGCAGTCTACTATTCAGGCTGCAGGAGGTCAGTGGATGATTCGGAATGGTTTACTATTCCGTAATGACAAAATTTGTGTACCACAGATCTCGGACATTAGGTCCAAGATTCTGAGGGAGTGTCACGACGCCCCTTCTGCTGGACACCCTGGGGTACACAGGACACTATCATTAGTGAAACACACTTTTTATTGGCCGAAGATGAAAGGGTATGTAGAAGATTATGTTCTCAAGTGTCAGATTTGTCAGGCAAATAAAGCTGAACGCTTTAGACAGGCTGGGTTGTTGCATCCTTTGCAAATCCCAGGTAATAAGTGGGAAAGTATTTACATGGATTTTATTACCGGATTGCCAAGAACACATCAAGGCCACGATTCTATTTGGGTTGTGGTAGATCGCTTGACAAAGATGGCTAGATTTTTACCGACCCGGAAGACTATTACAGCTACGCAATTAGCTCGGCAGTTTATCGAGCAATTGTTTAGACTGTACGGGTTACCGCAGGACATAGTCAGTGATAGGGACTCTAAGTTTACGAGTGACTTTTGGAAACTTGTTTTCGAGAAGTTGGAAACAACTTTGAATTTGAGTTCCTCTGATCATCCTCAATCTGATGGCCAGACTGAAAGAGTGAATCGGATTTTGGAGGATATGCTTCGAGCATATGTATCCAAAAGACAAAGTTCATGGGAGGATTATCTTCCTATGTTAGAATTTGCATACAACAGTACTAAGCATACGAGTACAGGGTTTAGTCCTTTCACGCTTATGTACGGTTTTCAACCAAGATCACCTGTTACAGTAGGATTCTCAGGACTTCAGCATGATGCAGCACGTAGTTTTTTGCAAGATATGCAGGAAATGTTACAAGTTGCAAAGGAATCTATTAGAAGTGCTCAAGACCGAGACAGGTTTTATTCTAATAGACATCGTTCACCTAGAGAGTTCTCTGAAGGAACGATGGTGTATTTGCGAGTTCCGAAAGATTCCGAGACTTTACGGACAGGTAGATCTCCGAAATTATCCCCTAGATACTGTGGACCATTTCGTGTTACACGACGGATTGGTTCAGTTGCATATGAATTGGATTTGCCTTCTCATGTGAAAGTTCATCCTGTATTTCATGTCAGTAGACTTAAGGAAGTACTGGGTGGAGCAGATCAGTTAGTTACTCCTCAAGAAATTATAGATGTCCAGGACATGACATTTGTTCCGCACGAACCTGAAAAGATTCTTGGCTTTCGTGAACGAAGATTGCGTCATACGCTTATCACGGAATACAAGATCAAGTGGAAGGATCGTGTTGAGGAGGACGCTACATGGGAGACATTGACTTCTCTTCAGAGAGATTACCCTGGCTTTTTAGTGAGCTCAGGAGTGAGCTCTTAGAGGAAGGGGAGTATGTCATGTGCACAGTGGGTATCTACCGTGTGCTATACGCATGTAAGACTAGTTTCGAGGCTTGGGGAAGCTTGGAACTAGGCAGGCTGATTGACGAGCTGAGTTAGGGATATACTAACGGGCGGGCACCCAAGTATGGACGGGCGGGCGGCCAAGTGTGGACGCCCGATGACCGGCCAAGAGCCTATAAAAGGGTGGCCAAGGTTAGTTATTGGAACATAGAGAGTCTCGCGAGTTTGTGAGAGCTCTATGGTCTTGGAGCCTGGATCTAGTGCAGACGTGCACCTGCTTTATGCAGCCGAGGCCGGCAGCAGTCTCGAGGCCCGCGAGGGCAGCTTCGTGGCGGTATGGGACGTCGCGAGGAGGAGATTGGTCGGTACGTCAACCTAGTTAGCTCAGCTCGTGGCTCGGTGGGGACAGCCAAGACTGTGGGCTTGCCCACGGCTGTCATGGTTGGGAGGTGAGTCAGGCCTGCACCCCCTTTGTTGTTTGTTGTTCATTTGTTTGCAGGACTCGAGTTTCGAACCAAGATCGATCACGAGGGGATCCGTGGGGATTTGGTACCACTAGTCCCCTTTCATGCAAGCGTGGAAATCTTGAGTTGTACCTTCACATTAAATTTTATTTAATATGGCTCTCCATCAAGCGTAAACATGATCGCTTCTTCCTGGCGTTGCTTCATCACCTTTCGTAACTTCCTGGCGGCTGGAGATTGCTACGCTTGCTGCTGTACGGCTGCTCATCCATGAGGCGACTGCCTGCCCTGCACAAAGACGGCAGCACCTACTATTCTGCCAGCTGCGCTGCCCCTCTACAGGCGACTGAACCGGCTGTCTTCCATCTGCAGGTGGCTGTCTGCCATCTTTTCCCTGTACTGCTGCGCATACTGTCTCCCAGGTGGTTGTGCGCTTCACTAGCCTCTCCTACACTTGCAACAGGCGCATGCTCTCAAGAGAGGCCATCTCCTCTTCAGGCGACTGAACATCCAGCAAGAGGCGCTGCCCTTTTTCCTCTGCGTGAGTTCTTCTGCAGACTGCACGTTGCTTCTATAGGCGGCTGTTTACCCACAGGCTGTGCCGCCTAGCTTCTTTGCAGGCAGACGTAGGCCATCTCCAGCAGCATATTACAGCAACCAGTTGTTGTTCCATCACCAGCAGGCCACGCTCCAGCTACTCAGGTGGCTGTATCTTCATGCGTAGCTGCTCCTGTTGGTAACTGTGTTCCTACAAGAGGACTTTACCTCTCCTAAGGCGGCAGCTCCATCTTCTGTTTGGTTAAAGGTTGTACTTCTTTCCCGTTGGTGGCTACAAGAAGTCTCTACATCTCTTGGGTGGTATCAAAGTCTACACAAACGCCATAAGTATTGGTTCTCTATCAACCTTCAACAAGTAAGTGATTTTCAGATTTGAGTAAAGTATTATAAGTTTAAATCTGATAAAAGATTCGTCCCGCTCGGCCTACACCCGTTCGGTGCCGGGTTGTCCAAGCTATATGGGCGAACCTCGGTCCAAAGGTGCTGAGATCGGGAGAGCCAGGCGTTAGTACGAGAGCGCCTGTCTGTGCGTGGTCTCGGAACACCAGTGTGGTGCTCTCCGCGGAGTCCAGTGAAAGCACAGGACCGTAGCGATTGGACCACACCAGTGGTCGTACTGCTTCGAGTATTCATCATCGAAATCCGAGCCTACTTGTTTGGTACTGTTTTCATATGTACATGGACATTATCTGGTTCTCAGAACCCATGGAGCATTGTATTCTTTAAATACTCCCAATAAATATATCATATATTGAGGGGGGGGTCGGCCCGTTCCGGCCCCAGTGCTGGTGTCCATCTTTCCATTTCTGTTCATTTAAAATTCAAGTTGTTTTAAAGTTGTCCATTTCATATTTGTGGTTTAAAGTTGTGCTATTAAGCGTGTGGGTGTCCAGCGGAGTCTTTCCCACTTGACGGGATCGGTTTCAGTGCCTCTCTTATGTGGCCTTATGGCTGTATTTTCTGCACTTACTCCTCTACTACTCCATATCCAAGCTTCTAAGAGTGTTTCCCAAGCTCCCAAGGGTGATTCTAGGCTTCCTTTCTCAAGTTGAACTATAGGGGAATCTTTCCCAAGATGCTCTGCATCCACTTGAAGACTTTTGTCACGAAGGATCGCGACAAACTGAAGATTTCAGCACTCTAGACGCTTCCATCTCAAAGACTACCGCTAAGATCAACTCTACTTGCAATTGGTAAGCTATAATGCTCAATTATGGAAGCAAGTAGTAGGAGAGAGGAGCTGGACTCCGTGTTCACATACCCTATGTAGTGTCCTCTTGTCCTACGTGCTCTCTTGTAGATCGTTTCTACCATGTGTGGGTAGAACAATAGAGAGTAAGTGGTAGGAAACATGGGCACTTGAGAGGGTAGTGTGAGTTGGAGATCTTCACCGACAACCATATTGTTTGCAATATTGTATTCATATGCATTGGTATGGAAATTTGGTTAGAAATACCCATGACACTACGTACTTGATTCTCCCAAGATTAATATACACTTTTTGAGGGAGGGACTGGTCGTTCCGGCTCATTGTGCATCTCTTGTCAATTCAACAAATTACGTCTTGTATTGTGCTTGTTGTCCATAAAATCTCAGTGTATTTAAGTGTATTGATTAGCATTGTGTTCAACCAAACATTCCACACCAACTGGTGGAATTACATTTGGAGAGACTGGGAAGTTGGCTGGGTAGGGTTGGATAGAGGGGCAACTAGTTGGGAAGGTTTGGTAGCAGCAGCAGGAGGTCACCACCGTGCAAGAGGCATGCCTTGCTTCTTCCCACTTGAATCATTAAAAATTTTGTAAATCCGGAAATCAAGCATTAGGCATGAAGAAATCAATCTAGGAGTAGCTAATTATCAATGTAAATCAGCTCTTTATCATCCAAGAGATTACTTTTGAAATCAACCTGCTTAGATCCCTTTTGTTCAACCTACGTTATTTTTTCGGGTCTCCATAGTTCAAAGGGCAGACTTGTTATGTACCTAGAGCTAATCCTCGAATTAGAAAGCCTAATCCAACATGGTGTCCTTCATGTCTATCTATGTAGTCGGATATCTCATCAATGTATAGCCCAAAGAGAGTAGGAGACAGGGGGCAGCCCTGTTTCACTCCAATAGTGCTGTGTATGACATTTGAGTCGCCCCCCCGGGGCCCGTTCTCTACCAGAGATGGACTCGTACAAAGTGAGGATCCCCCAAAGCATATGTGCTGGTACTTCCATATCATGCAGTATCCTCATCAATCTGGCCTGTGGAACGGTGTCAAAAGCCTTGGAGAAATCCACAATGCAACAGTATATGTGATGCCCATGAGCTCTCCCCTCCTCAATGATGCCCCGGAATGTGAAAATGTGATCCAGTGTGGAGTGTCCTCTCCGAAAAAGTGCCTACCCTGTCGCTCAGAGTCTCTGCTCCTAGAGCCATTTGCTGAGCTCATGCTGCAAGATCGATCCATAAAGCTTGGCCAGTATGTGACAAATCATTATAGTCCTGTAGTTGCCGGGGTCCATGGGGTCACCTGCCTTCAGAATGGGCACAATGGTATTCGAGGACCAACTGTCGGGAAAACCCTGGCATACTGCCTTGTTAAACACATGAACCAAAAGTGGAGCCAACACATCCCTGGCATGGGAGAAATGCTCAGCAAGCAGCCCATCGTGATCTTGTGCACTCCCATTTTGCATCCTGTCAATGGCATCTCTAACCATACTCAAGTGGAAGGAGGAGGAATTTTGTTAAAGGGAGGCGGTATTGGTATGCAAAGTGTCGAGCGAGGTAATCAGAGTCGGTGTGCGATGATCTTGGAAGAGCCTCTAGGCCTCCTTGTAGTCCAGTCCCAAAAACAACTGGTATCGCTCCCGCTCAAGTGTGGCTAGATAGGCACGCTTCTTCCTCTGTGTGAGGCACTGGAAGATATAAAAGCATGAAGGCATGTGCACACACTCTTGTAAAAAGAGAAGTAGATTAAACCATATAAAGTAACCACAAGGAAAAGTCAAAGGAACATCTATCTCATCATAAATCAAGGAGCTGATTTAGGGTAAAAGGTGGAGAGATTCATGGAGGAATCTACT
The DNA here is from genome assembly GCF_041138505.1 of Cibotium barometz. NCBI lineage: Eukaryota > Viridiplantae > Streptophyta > Polypodiopsida > Cyatheales > Cibotiaceae > Cibotium > Cibotium barometz. The sequence goes on along the minus strand of NC_141047.1, from coordinate 22,788,730 downwards.
CACACCTAATCAGCATCACACGAGAAGTTTTAGCATCTTGTACTTGAATAAGGCTTGTTCTCCAACAGGCAGTAGCAGTTGCACTAAGCAAGCAGACTGCAGGCTACTTGTAACTTATCTATTCAATGTTTTATATGTTAAAGATGTTTGTTTCATAGCTTCCATGCGGCACTGTATCATGTACCTGCTCTGCCAGCCATCACGATGACTTCAACGTAAAAATCAGGAGTCTGTGTTTGTCCAAGGTGCGGAGCATAGTAGCAATGAAACATGTTTCATACAATCTGTAATATGTATGAAATGAAATGTTTCATACGTTTGAAACGTGGTTTTAAAAAACTCTTTTTTTTTTCTTCTCAGACTTTTGGTTTCTTTATTAGTGTTTTGTGATTTATAATTTAGTTTTGCTGTGAGTCTGAGTCTCCCTCAGACTTCTGGTTTCTTGTTAAGTTCAGTGTTTTTGATAAATTGGCAAGCAGGGGGCAACATGCTTCACTATGTAGGCAGCAGCCTACAGGCTACCTGTAACTTAGCTATTCAATGTTTTCCATCTTAAAGATGTTTGTTACATTGCTTCCATGGTTTGTGCATAAAACAAGTAGCATATATAGGATATTTTTGTGCACACAAAACCACAACACCCCCCGACCCCCCCACACCCAAGTGCTCTCCTCTTTTGTATGAAACACTTATAAAACTTCTGGCGTTTGTATGAAACATCAAGTTTTCTTAAATGCTTGGAAACTGTGGTGCAGAGATGGTTTTGGTATGTCACCGTCTGGAAAAAGTGCATCCACTACAAATGGTGCTGCTTTGAACTGTGCAAGAATGCTGGAATGAGGCGTTGATTGTTCCAGATCCTGCAGGAAAACATCTTAACTTGGAGCCTTCAGCCAATCATCCTCCCCAACCAAAAGGAGGCCCCATACATCACTGCCACGGAGTCACTAGGGTGTCAAATAAACATCCCTTAGTAATGGGTTCCAGAAAGTGTCTGAAAGCACTGTTTCTCAAGAAGGCCTATCCCCCCATCCACCTAGCTTGGAAGTTGGGCTGCTGGGCGCATGGTTAAAATCGGGCTGGTGAAAGTAACCCCTAGATAAACATAAGAGGTGACTATATCCGAGGAATCTCTTGTGTACTTAGGTGATGTCTGGACTCCACTGCACGTGAGGTGTTGAAAATCATCACCTTGGTCTTGCTAGTAAGGGCCCGCTGCTCACAAAACACATGCAGTGCATCAAGATGTCTGTGTAGCCCCTCGGCTGAATCTGAGATGAGAGAGAGAGAGAGAGAGAGAGAGAGAGAGAGAGAGAGAGAGAGAACAATAAACTTTGCTCGATATTCTGATTGGCAACTGATTTGGAAATTGGAATACAGGAAAAAAATATTGAAGATGATGATAGAAGTGTGGGCGATGAAGATAAATCTAATAGTAGTAGTGAAGGAAGTGACACAGATGCAGACATGGATACTGGAAGCAGTGGTGAAGATGATCATAATGATTCAGATGCCAAAAACCCAGAGGGGGATGCTTGGAAGCTTACAAAGCAAGATATAGAAAGGATGGCAGAGATGGAACAAAACTTAGCTGAAGACACTATAGTGGATGCTCATAACGGTATATGAAATTCTAAATTCGGTTGGATGTGTGCGCGTGCTCATTATGTATGTATGCATGTGTGTGTATAAGATTGTATTTATGTGTGTGTGTCCACTCACATACACGACGCACGTGTTTGTATGTACACACTCTTTTTTTGTGAGACCACTGCCACACACACACACACACACACACACGTGTGTGTGTGTGTGTGTGTGAATATGTGTGTGTTTGTGTGGGTGTTGTTTTGTGTGTGTCACACACACACACACACACACACACACACACACACACAACGTATATGTGTATATATTTGTATTTATAAGTATATGCATTTTTTGTGTGTGCGTGCGTGTGTGTGTGTGTGTGTGTGTGTGCGTGTGTGTGTGTTGTGTGTGTGTGTGTGTGTGTGTGTGTGCATGTATGTATTTGTATTATATATGTATGTACAAAATGTGTGTGTGTGTGTGTGTGTGTGTGCGCGCGCGTGTGTACACAGCATGGAGCCAAATTATTGGACTTATGGTTTCCCCCTCCCCTATCTGGTTTGCTAGGTTTAGGAAATGCTACAAAATGGAAAGACGATCTATTTGCTCATGCAAGTTTGAAGAAAAGTATGACGTTAATGCAGCTGGTGTATGGCCAGCTACAGGCACCTTCTTCCAAAACAGATAGGGTACATGCAGACAGTGATTCTGATAGCGACGATGGTGAGCTTTTCAAAGTAAAAAAACGGCATGCAGAGGTAAATAAAAAAATAGATTTGTAACTAATGTTGAAAGACATATATTTGGTTGCAAAGCGAGACAAATTTGATGTTTTTTCAATGTGTAACATTTTTCCTCCAGGATCAGGAGGAGAAAAAGATGGATTTTGAATATCTTGATGCAGAAGATTGTGTGAAGCTGCATGTGACTTCTGATGAGCTGAAGGTATGGGAGGATCCGAAAATGATGGAAATGATTAGAAACCGATTTGTGACTGGAGATTGGTCAAGTGCGGCTCGACGAGGTGAAGCTCATCGGGATAGTGATGACGATGACTCCATGGCAGGGGATTTTGAGGATTTGGAAACTGGTGAAAAGTATGAAGGAAATCAAGCAGCTAAAGGCAATGAGCAAAGTGGGCCCAATAATGAAGAAGAAGAAAGGAGGCTAAAGAAGCTTGCATTAAGGGCTAGGTTTGATGCCCAATATCCATTCAAAAAACATGTGTTTATATGCTAAACTCATGAATTAGATTTCTATGAGATGTCAGAAGATTTTAAATGTAGATTAAGCTGTGCACCTTGGGCTGGGGATAGGCGAGGGTGGACAGGGTTTGTGCCCTTATTGGTAAGAGGGCAGCTGGATGTTGGGTGCCAAGGCAGCCCTGTTCATATAAGCAGTCAATACAGTAATCAAATTTTCATTTCCCTCTAATTTTAACAAGTTGAGATAGGCTATGGTGGGGTCCTGGGTTCATGCAGTGCATGAAAAAGGTGCTGTGTCTGTTTGGCAGGCAGCCTCTCCAGGCGGGATAACTGTTAGCCTTAATTGCTTCCATGACTAGGCATGCCATGGACCTTTCCACCCTCCTTGGGAACTGGCTCCTCCAACCGGCTGCTGCCCTCCTTGTGAACTGGCTTCTCTGTCAGCCCCCCTTTTGACCATTGAGAAGTTGTTAATGTAGACACAGGGGTTCATTCCGCCCTCTGTCTAACCCCAGCCTAAGGGTGCACTAGAATTTCAATTTTTTTCCTTAGTAGTGCTGTGGGTTTGGTGGCAAGTGATTCCACTTGCCTATGAGCTAAATCTTTGAACAACGGTTTTTGGGTGTGATTAAAGATAGATAATAAAGTAACCTTTAACCATAAGCACATATGATGGTACCGAGCCAGTTGATGAGGATCTTGAAACCACGAAAAAGCAAAAGAAGAGGCATCTGCATCAAGTGGGTCAGTCAGATTATTTTGACAAGGTAAAATTTTTTAGACACCTTAATTTTGTTTTGTTTTTTGGGGAAGAATTGATATGTAAATTTTATTATTGGTTTTTTACAGCTAAAAGAGGAGATTGAGCTTAGAAAGCAACGAAATCTGGTGGAACTATCAAACGTGGATGAAGAGATGCGTCTAGATATGGAGGGCTTCAAAGTTGGCACATATCTACGATTAGAACTGCATGGCATACCTTGTGAGATGGTGCAGTATTTTGACCCAAGGCATCCGGTATTAGTGGGTGGAATTGGTGCATTGGAGGAGGGTGTTGGCTATGTCCAAGTGCGCTTGAAGAGGCATAGATGGCACAGAAAAGTACTCAAAAACCGCGATCCCATAGTTGTATCGGTAGGCTGGAGACGATATCAGACGGTGCCGGTGTATGCATTAGAAGATCGTAATGGCCGTTATCGGATGCTCAAGTACACCCCGGAGCACATGCATTGCCTAGCTACCTTTTGGGGTCCCCTCACTCCTCCAAACACAGGTTTTGTTGCCTTTCAGAATCTGTCAAATAATCAGGTATTGTTTTAAGGCTCTTGCAAGCTCAGACAGACTCCTTTCAAAATCCTTTGAAAGAAGACTTTGTTCTGATGTTGGTTTTGTTTGATCTTAGGAATCCTTCAGGATCACGGCAACAGGTGTTGCATTGGAGTTCAACCAGTCTGTCCAGATAGTCAAGAAGCTGAAGGTTGTGGGTTATCCATATAAAGTGTTCAAGAAAACAGCGTTCGTAAAAGACATGTTCACTTCTGCCCTTGAAGTGGCTCGATTTGAAGGAGCAGCTGTTCGAACTGTCAGTGGGATTCGGGGCCAAATAAAAAAGGTACGCATTATTATGGTGCTTGGCATGAAAACATAAAATAAAAATAATTTGTAGGTGTTATCCCTTGATGCATGCTGGCTGGGATCTTAGTGCCCTTACTTATATGACCTGCTCGTTCTTGTTGTAACATGACGGGTGGGTATTGGATGGGCAATCGAGCCCAGAGACTGCCCACATTGGCCGTAATTTGTGGTGTGTATAAAGACCCTTAATGAGGAGGTTGAAAGACAAATATGATCTGTAACAGGCTTTGCCAACCTGTTGAATTGTGCTTTGTTGATTGTTATATACGACCCTTTATGCCCATTTTTGCTGTCATAAAATCTAACAAGGCCGGGGTGTCTGCTCATGGACAGACAGGCAGCCGGCCTGTTAAAGACTCCTAGATGAGGAGATCGGAACACAAGCAGGGATCAGTAGCAGGCCTTACCAACCTGTTAAGTTGCGATTGCCATATAAAAGCCTTTATGCCCGGGGTGCCTGCTCATGGACAGGAACGATGGGCAATTGAGCTTGTCTACAGCCCTCATCCCCTCTTGTCCGCAATCTGCAGACTAGTTCGTAAAGGCCCTTAGATGAGGAGATTGGAACACAAAGAGTGATCGGTAGCAGGCTTTACCAACCTGTTGAAGTGTGTGTGTTGGATCTCTTAACCAATATTAGTATCAGTGTTTTCTTGTCTCGTGTGCAGGCTGTAAAGACTGGGCAAGGCAAGGAAGGAAGCATAAGGTGCACCTTTGAGGACAAGATTTTGATGAGCGATATTGTTTTCTTACGAGCATGGGTCACGGTTGACATTCCTCGTTTCTTCAACCCTGTAACAACGCTTCTCCAGTCACATGAATTGGTTTGGCGGGGCATGAAAACTGTGGCTGAACTAAGACGAGAAAGGGGTCTCTCTGTTCCTCTCAACAAAGACTCCATGTACAAGGTAATTTCTCTCTTCCATTGGATGACAAACGACTCTTTAGACCTGCTAGTTTACTTATTATTGTTTTTATTTTTACACAGCCGATTGAGAGACAATCAAGACACTTCAATAAGTTGAAAATACCGAAGGCCCTCCAGTCTGCACTCCCGTTCGCTTCGAAGCCCAAGCTGCAAAAGAAGAGAAGCCAACCAACGCTCGAAGCTCGTCGAGCAGTGGTTTTGGAGCCTCATGAACGCAAAGTTCACACTCTTGTTCAACAGCTTAACACTATTCGGAATGAGAAGGTACAACATGCATGCATGTGTGTGTGTGTGTGTGTGTGTGTGTGTGTTGCGGGGGGTTTGGAGCCTCACGAACACAAAGTACACTCTTGTTGCGGGGGGTTTGGAGCCTCACGAACACAAAGTACACTCTTGTTCAACAGCTTAACACTATTCGGAATGAGAAGGTATAACATGCATGCATGTGTGTGTGTGTGTGTGTGTGTGTGTTTGTGTTTACACGTGTGTTTGTGTTTACACTCTTGTTCAAAAGCTTAACACCATTCGGAATGAGAAGGTGTGGCTCATGCTTTTCTTTCAAATTTTCTGTAGTATTTTGCTGGTGTGTTAAGGTGGGAGATGTTGTGTCACTATGCAGGTGAAAAAGCGTAAAGAGCAGCATGACAAAAGGAGGAAGGTTTATGAGATGAAGAAAGCCAAAGAAGAGGAAGCAAGCAAGAAGAGGCGACGGGAGGAGATACGAGGCAGGTATCGCGAGGCTGCAAAACAGAGGAGGATTGAATGAGACTTCAATTTGGGAAGATGGGTTTGATGATATGCTACCCTGTAGCATGTCATCATCTAATGTTCAATGACTTTTCACACCCAAATGGAAATACATACAAAAAATCAATTTTTTTAAAGAAATGGATGGGAGTAGTTCTCAACTCTTTACTTAATGTTGCTCCTTGGAGATGGCGATATCATGATTCTAACCAGTGCATGATGCATGTGGGAGGTGGGCTTCCTACCACTCTCTATCCTGTTTTTTACATGAACATCCCCTTACTCCGCATGCTTGTAATCTTCAACGACGGTATTTGCAGTAACGAGTTTTTCCTAAATTCACATTTGCAACCGGTTGCAGGGTGCTTTGTGTTTCATGTTTTTTTCCCTTTATTTCGAGTTTTTCAAAGGTCCAAGTCAAGTGATATTAAAAGTTTTATATAAAAGTGGTTTTAGGAGAATTGGAATGAAACACAAGCGTTGAACCAATAAAAAAATTGCTAGATTTCTGACCACAAATTTTCACATAGTGCGTATGTGCGTGAGAGAGATGATGATGTAGCATCACCCACAAGAGGCCAAAAAAGGACCTTTGGGAATAGGGGGCCAAAGTGTGAGAAATGAAAATTGATTAATTAGTGAAGGAGATGCTATCTTTTTAAAGCTTTGCTGAATTAGTACTACAAATTTAAAAAGAAACCTAGGGCACGAGTAATTAATGTAGTCACTCTTGCTTCATCTTTGGATCAATTAAAAGTTCAAGCTTTGATGGTATATTTGTTTTGCAAGAGAGAGAATGCTGTTGAAGTATTGTATGGTATATTTGTTTTGCAAGATAGAGAATGCTGTAGAAGTATTGTAGTGGGAGATGACTATTAAAAAGATGAAAAGAAATGAGAATTAATGAGACGTCAACAAATAACTTGATTTTGTGTAAAGGTAATCATCTCTCTCTATGTCTACGAATCTCATGTAGGAAAGGGGCGTGCACCTCAAGTCATTATACTCAATGAACTTGTTCATCTGGTGTGAACCACTAGGCATTTGAGAATTCATATTATATCCCTTCTATGCTGATGTTAGAAAGTGGTTTTTTTAGAGGCTTGTTTGTATGGGAAGTTGGTTGATTGGAACACGAATTTGGGAATGCGAAGCTGCCAAGAGTCATCTTTTTGAGAGAGAGAAAAGAAGAAGAGAACTTTTTAATGTCGTAGGAAACTATCCCAAGAGACCAAATTGATCTATCTGACAAGATTTGAACTCAAGACCTTTGATTCAAGAGGGAAATGAGCTAACCAATCTACCACACTTGGGTGAGAGAGAGAGACAGAGAGAGAGAGATTAACGTCTTCAAAAGACCCAGAGGTCTATGAGACCAATAAGGCAGTACAATGTATCCATGTTGAATATTGAACCATGGAAGAGAAAAATTATGCAAAGCTAGCTACATTAGCTAAAATATTCATGTGATGCTATGTGATGACAATATGTGGTCATACAATGGTACTATCCTTCTCCATAACAGAGCACAACGTATTCATAACATCTCCTTGTGATGTGAGCTTGCCATAGATGTTAGAAGGATGATTACGATGCCATGAAGTGTTCAAACTTTTCTTTATTTAAAAAAATGTTGATTGTTTTGTAAAATTTTATTTCTACATGAAGTCCTAATATTTTTGTTATGTGCGGTGCTTGCAATTTCTACAAGGGTACAAAAAGCTTAAATATCTTGGACTATTCTATGAAAGAAATGGAGTAAACTTTTGTTTTTGTTTTTAGAGGAGTTGAAGGTCATTTTATAGATCTCTTTAGTATGTAGAGAGTTGAAAACATAAACAATTTGCTAACAAGGTGACGCGTGCATCCTTTGTTTATAAAAGAAAAGAAAGAAAGTAATACTGACATCTTCAAAAGACCTAAAAGCTATAGGACCAAGAATTGTTACAATAGTTCCATGAACTAACCATATCATGAGAAACGAAAAATGAAACAAGCTATAAACATAATAATGATCATGTGAAATGACAAAAATAATCGTGTATGTGTGAGTATGTGTTAACTACACTGGTTAATAATACTCCAAATACGTGGCATGCATCACCTTTTTTGTATGTAGCTGCACAATGCACTTAATCTAATGATTTTGGGATATCACCGAGCTTACAACTTGTGTAATGGCAATCAATCCATATTGACGAGCTTATGATATGTGTAACACTGGTAGCTTATGCATAGCCTAGAAAACTAGCTGATCGTAGTTTTTGGGTCCTTGGACATTTCTTGGGCGGTCAAGCATTGTAAATATGAGGCTTGTATTGATGTTATTTTTGACTAATGAGAATATATATAATCCCATTACCACAATTGAGTTTTAGTCTTGGTGAGACTAGTTTGCTTATTTGCTTTCTCATTGATGCTTGCTTGCTTGCTAGTGGATTGTGTTTGAGTATATTAAGTGAAGATTTCTTGCTCCCTCTTCTCTCCCTCCTTCTCCATCTCCATCTCTCCTCCATTCTTGCACTCATAATTGGCATTGAGGTAGGGATAGAGCTCTCTATAGCTCTCTTCCTCCTTACTCCCTACCCAAGTGCAATGCTCCATTATTGTCACACCAACAGAGGCGAGGTTGCTTCTCTACAAGAGAGGACTATTCAATCTTGAACGGCTAAGGGTGCAAACTGACTATGACCCTTGCATTCCTCCCTTCTTCTCTCTCATGCAAGGCACAAGAGTTCCCATTTTGGTGAGCATCTTTGACGGCATCTAAGTACTCACACGTGGTCTATGTTGCCTACATTTCAACTACATGTACTTGAGCTATCTCGCAGAGAGTAGAATCATTTCACCATATTCTTCTTCTTCTTTCTAGAAGGATAGGTGTTGGAATAATACTTAGTCTCACTTTTTACCACTATAATCATTATCTTATATTAGTGTCAGTTGTGTGCCACTATTGGCAGTAGAATTATTTCACTATCTTCTTCTTCTTATTTCTAAAAGAATAGGTATTGGCAGAAGTAGTTGGTCAAACACTGCTTCAAATAATAATTAGTCTCAATTTTTTACCACTATAATCATTATCTTATATAGTGGCAATCTGCACCACTGTTGTAACTGAATGACATTATTACAGGGTTACCTCGGTGTCATTGGCACAATCTTGTTTGCCATGCAGGTTATAAGTAGCTTTGACTGGGTTGCTCCTAGATTGATGCTTCTAGGTTGTTACTCCTTGGGGGTTGCTTCTTCCGTGTTATTTCTCAGTTGTTAGGATTGTTAACTAGTATGATCTTGTCTTGAGGGTTTCCGTGTAATTGTTGATGTCCATTGTATAAAAAATGTTCTTCCAAGTTTTTCTCTTGCATTTTATTATAATCATATGCATTATGTTCATGCGAGGGCTTGATATCAAAGCACAACAACACATTTGGTGATCATGTTGGCCTTACACAAATAAACTCATAAGAGCATAGTCATCAATGGTTTCTTTCTTGCTCCCACATACCGCATAGCATATACTTTGATGACTTTATAGTCTTTCTCTCCTTGTTGAGTGGAATACCTAGGTATTTTGACACAAAGGCCAAAGAAGAACTTGATTAGCCTTTAAACTCTATAAGATGAAAGGGGCTATGGTTAATAGTAGTTGGAACATGGCTAGTGCATGGCAAAGTCTTGGCATGTAAGTCAATGACAATGCTACAACCATCGTCTATAGCACTCGGAAGACACACATGTGCAACAATTTTCTATGGTCGGCCAATGCTATGAGGCCCATAGTTCCAGACGAACAAAAAAAAATCAACTTTCCATGAAACCTTAAGCAAAAAGCTCATTGAATGGCTGTCACAATATGATCAGAATCATTTCCTTACATATGTTGACCTCAAAGGAACTTTCTTGCTTGGGTTTCATATAGATAAAACATCTTCTCAATAAGTTGCGTAGTTTATAACACAAAAGAATAATACCTATAGAAGACTGCCATGTTGCTATAATCATGTGCATTATGTTCATACAAGCATTGTGTTGTCAAGGCAACAAAACATTTGGAAATCTTGTTGGCCTTACTCAGAGGAGCTCATGAGAGCACATTCATCTACTATGGTTTCTTTCTTGCTCCCACAATACCATATAGCATATACTTTGATGACTTTATAGTCATTCTATCCTTGTTGAGTGGAATGCCTAGGTATTTTGACCCAGATGCCAAAGAAGAACTTGAAAACCTCGAGTCTATGGGATGAAAGGCGCTATGATCATAATAGTAGCTCGAACATGGTGGAATGCAAATCAACAAGCACTCGAAATTTTGGCAGGGACAAGGACATGGCAATAATCACGTTCATGGAGGAACAAGCACAACTGAGGTTGCAGCATGGAACTTCTTGGTAACCAACCTTATTTTGGCGCACCATTTGCAAACACCAACAACAAGCTCCACCTCCTCCTCCACTTACGCCATTCCCACCATCTGCCACACTACCTCCTTCACCATAAAACATGCTGGACTAGTAGAACCGTGCCATAAAGTACCCCAAATTCAATGGGAAAAAGGGTAAAAATGAATATTGCTGCTTGATGATGAGGTAGCTGAGACATGAGATGTGCTTCTTCCTTGACTGTTTCAATAGGTAGTACAATCAAGCCCGCATGGCTCTAGGGAGAATAAGGAGTCTCAAGGATGCATGGAAGCACACTAAGCAGTGTTAAGGAGTGATATTTTTCAGTCCTTAGGCCAACTATTTGCTAAAGATAGAATGCCACACAATACTATCCTCCCTCTCAAACCATTTCACAAATGGAGATTAGACTTTGTCAGGAGACCATTCAAGCCTTTAGCCAAGAAGATAGATAACGGCCATATTTTAGTATTGCCAAAGATTACTAAATGGGTTGAAGCTAAAGCCCTAAGTGAAAATTCATTGCATATTAGTGGTGGCTAAATTTTTGTATAAAGGTATCATCACAAGGTTGGAATGCGTAGTGGAAGCAGTGTCAGTGATGATGAGGGGCATACATTTCATCAATGATGTAATCCGGGAGGATTCATAAAATTATAAATAAAAACTGCGTAGATTGGGATTAGAAATTATATTTTTCCTTCTGGCTTTCTAAGAACAACATACAAAGTTATATTTTGCCTTATGGATTTCTGAGAACAAGACACAAGGTGGCCACATGAATGACACCTTTCTTGCTGGTGTATGGATTGGAAGTTATGGTGCCAATAAAATTTGTGGTGCCCAGTCTCAAAATTGGTGTGTAAAAAACACTCATCCCCCTAATGAGTCCATCAATCATATTGGTAGATGGATTTATGCTTGCACTAGATGAATAGTAGATGAACAGAGATTAAAAAGTCACGAGACATCATACAATGCAAAAAAGACAAAAAAATTGTGTAGATAGAAACTCAAATTTAAATTTTTTGATGTAGGTGATCTAATACTCCTGTTTATTTATAGATAGGTCCACATCCAAGAAAGTTAAAGCTCTAATCAATAGGCCTTTACAAGATTTCAACTAAGCCTGGAACATGCACTTTTGAGCTTACTTTAGATGGTGTGAAGCTGTAGCCATTTATATGGTAGTGATGTGTGGATGTAGGCTAAAAATGGGTCGAGGCACTTTTTTTCTCTTTACGAGCTTGCTTCCTTTGAGCGTATGTACACACTTTTATGAGTGTCTAAGTGACCTTAGGATGGCACTTTTTCCCTCTTTAGGAGGTTTTTTCCCTTGAACATATGTACACACTTATGAGTGTGAAAGTGACCTTATGACGTCACTTCATTTGTACTTCACTAATTCTCATCAATCTACTTTCAGTGTTATGCTTCTATAAATTTCTCCTTACTTTTACTGCATCCATGTGTGTGTTGATACCTTGATCTCCACTCTAACAATTGGCATCAGAGCAAGTTCTCTTGGCTCTCACCCCCTTGTCATCTTCTCCTTGAACTGCTCTCTTACGTGACGTGGAATATTCTACTAACTATGTTAACTAAGTTTTTACATGTTTCGAGTGGTTTCAAGGCTCGTTTGTATATTGTAAGATTTCCACAGACATCTCGAGGGAGTGTCAGTTCAAACTATCTTTCTTTAATTTTAGGGTTTCTTTACTGTATCAACGTTTGGTGTGTAGATAGGGTCATCATCTTTAACATCACATCTTCAACCAAGGTTCAATAGCATCATCAACATTATCATCGATTTTTGCATTCGTGCTAAGTAACATTTCCACACTCTTGCCATTTATATCTATATCTATATATATATATATATATATATATATATATATATATCATAGGTTTCTTGGCTACCATCTCGGTTCCATTCAGTGGGCATTAATAGTACTACTATAGGTAGTTGGGATATTTACTTTTTGTGCCAGAAATTAGTTATTTTCAGGTTAAAATGGCATGCATTGATGTATTTGGGATGCCATTGAGGATAAGCTTGATGGGACCACCAACTAGTGGTTGCCAAAGGGATTCAAAATGTCCTCATTGACATTGAGGCATGCCTTATCTTGCCAAAGGGATTCAAAATGTCCTCATTGACATTGAGGCATGCCTTATCTTGCCAATACAAGATAGTAAAGGTAGTCTGCATGGTGACACTACTTTAGATGCAACTATGTCTTTTTCCTCTGCACATCCCACATTGAAATAAGCCAAGTGGGATGGCAAGGATGCACAACAAAATGTCCTCATTGACATTGAGGCATGCCTTATCTTGCCAATACAAGATAGTAAAGGTAGTCTGCATGGTGACACTACTTTAGATGCAACTATGTCTTTTTCCTCTGCACATCCCACATTGAAATAAGCCAAGTGGGATGGCAAGGATGCACAAGCACACGCATTGGTGGCACTTTTGTGTGTGTGAAAATGAGCATTATTCCTCATATTCGTTCATGTAAAACTATCATGCAAACTTGGGATATGCCTGATGTGCTTTACCAGGTGTGCAATAATGAGGTACAAGTGGCATAGTTCCATAAGCAATTAGGTCACCCAGACTCTAATTGCATAAGCAATTTAGAGTCTGAGCATAAGAATGAGGGAGATTTAATGGATGAGATCCTCACAAGGATTAAAGATCTTAGGGAGTAGCATGCATCATGTATTAATGAGTGAACAATGCACTAGTGTCTATTGATCTCACACCTTTGCCAGATTCATACGAGGGTTTTACATGGGTAACCCCACTGCCCTTACATTGATGAGTTGGTTGCAGAACTCTTACAAGAAGAGCACTCTCGGCAAAACCAAACTAATGTGCATGTGGGAGATCATGCATTACCAATCAAAAAGATTAAGGCAAAGCCTTTTCTCAGGGTGGCTAAGCCAAAGGTAGAATCAGTCCGGTCTTTTGGAAAGGATGTGTAGAAGGGTGCTGGTAAGCCTAAGAAGAAAGATAAATGCAACTATTATTGAAAGCCGGGCCATTATATCAATGAATGCAAAAAAAGACTAGAGAAGGAGAAGAAGAAGAAGAAAGAGTCAGGCATGGCTATGGGCTACTGCATCACCACCAAGTGTTGAAAAGAAGAAGTCAGCAAACTATGCACATGATGATTGGGCATTCATTGTGCACTAAAGTTATGCCCCTTCTATCCATGATGTATGCATGCCACTAAACACAGATGAGTATGTATGGTATTTTGATAGTGGTGCCATCAAGCACATTACTTCTTAGTGTGATTTGTTTTCCTACCTTGAGTTTTCTCCTCAAGGGGGCATAGTCAGATATGTAAACAACCCCTCATATCTAATGAAAGGAGTTGGTAAGGTCGTTCTCACTTTTGTTGCAAATAGTGGGATAATCACTCTCTCAAAAGTCTTGTTTATTCCAAACATTAAAATGAACTTGTTTTGTCAGTTTGCCATTGTTAGCGCAAGCCTAGTGGTTAGATTTGTTAATGTTAGTAGTTGTACATTTCATGACCGGAGTGATGGAGACATTACTGTGGTACCTAGTACTCTAAGATATGGGCTTTATGGGTCGGACATATATGAGAGATTGGCACATAATGCTTGTTCACAGTTACTGCCATCACATGCTATGAATGATGGAGACATTACTGTGGTATCTGATACTCTAAAACATGGGCTTTACGGGTTGAACATATATGAGAGATTAGCACATAACTCTTCTTCACAGTTACTGCCATCACATGCTATGAGTGATGCAAATCTATGGCATGCTCACTTTGGTCACTTGAATTTTGTCAATTTGTTGCACCTTAAAAATCAAGAGATGGTGTCAAAGTTGCCAAAGCTTGAGGCCCTTGTCATACATGTATATGAGGGCTATATTTTGAGCAAGATGCAACGTGCATCATTCCCAAAATATGGATCCGTAAGGGCTCTCCAAAATACAGCTTATACATAGTGATGTATGTGGTCTAATGAGGACACCATCGACCAAAGGATATCTCTACTTTGTGACTTTTATTAATGACTACTTGGGCACACCTAGGTGTATCCCTGCTAGAAAGCAAAGTCAGAGGTTTTTACATGCTTCAAGTACTTTGTTTCTATGGCTAAAAATGTGTCTACATGTAAAATGCACAACATCTACTGCATTTCTGCTCACATTTATGTTACGTGGAAATACATGCTTTGTTTGCTTTTCAAATTGGCATGCTTCACATATTCTCTACATACCTTCAACTTTAAACTTTGGCAGCCCTATCACAATTCCTTTAGTCTCCATAGACTTCATTCTCTGCACATTCACATGTCCAATTCTTTTATGCCAAATGACTGTGTCTGCAACAATTCCTGAACCATTTGCAAACATCGCAACACTCACTTCAGGCATGTTTACATTCAATGTAAACATTCTGCCCACTCTGTTGCCTTTTACAACCAACCTACACTTGTCTTTAAAGTCTTCAACATAACAACCATCAGGGTTAAACCGAACCTGCAAACCCTGCTCAATCATCTGGCCAACTGAAACGAGATTCTTTGTTACGTTCGGAACATGAAGTACATCTACAAGGGGACTTCACTTTGCCATCCTGCATAGACAATGGCACATCTCCAACATGGGCAATTGGATGGGCAGTGTCATCCCCTGTTTCCACAAAACCTGGTCTTTCAAGGTTTTCATCTCCTTGAACCACTCCCCATGACTTGTCATGTGGTTCGAAGCACCTGAATCAACGTACCATACATCATCTTTATGTGCTGCTTCAACATTTTCAGACATGGCATTAAAACGACATGCTGCATAACAAACAACCTTTCATTATCCTCATTGTTTTTGCTCGAGGATGCATAGTTATTTTGCTACAATTTTCCATTTTGCATGTCGACCTGCTTCTTATAACAATCGTCCCTACACATGTCCAGGCTTACCACAATAAAAGCATCCACGTGTATCATTATACTACCTTTGCCAATTTTCACGACCTCTTTGACTCCCCCTGCCTCTGAATTGGCCTCTTCCACCTGCGTGTTATTGTTATTGTTGTGAATTCTGGGACTGTTGTTGCTGCTGCTGTTGGCCATAATTCTGATTCCCTGTTCGGCCACCTCCTTGATCGCGTCCACGGCCTCCTCTACCTCATCCTCTTCCTGAACTTGTGCAGAAGGCCTGTTGCTCTGAACTGTTTTTGTTTTGTGAAGACTGTTGGTCTTCACCAAGTAATTCTCTTTATAATCAGCATAGACACCAAATCTGTAAAATTGGAAATGTTTTCCCGACTCTGAATAGACATCTTGAACGCCTTGTATTGTGACCCGAGACCACGTAGATAGACTTCCACCTTATCATCATCATCTACTGAAACACCAATAGATGCAAGGGATTCCACAATACCCTTTATCTTCAATGCATAGTCATTCACAGACATACTCTTTTTCTCCACAGTATGAAGTTCATTCTTCAACTGTATCTTTCGTGCCTTGGTATTCGTTTCATAGAGTTTTACCAAGGTGTCCCATGCCTCCTTGGGGGACTTGGCATCCTGTATGTGCCCAATCATGGTATCCTGTATACTAATAGATATCCAATACATAACTTTTCTAGCTCCTTGGTTCCAATCCTTGAGCTCTTTCACATCAGCAGCAGTCGGATTGATCGGTATCTCCGGTGCCTCTTCATGCTCACCTTCTATATAGTCCCAGTAGCCCTTTCCCATCAGGAAATTTGTCAGCCTGGACCTCCAAGCATGGAAGTTGTTCTTATCAAGTTTCTCAGCAACAATCTGGTTTATGCCATCATTTGACATCTTGCCAGACACGCAAATTTACCAGAAACAGCACTCTGGTTTGTCTTGTAGCACAAACTACTGTATTTTCTCTGCAAACGGCACTGTAGTACACTCAAATGTAGTGACCTCAATGTGCATACATACACCCAATGGCAACTGTTGACCTCCTTGCAGCACACACAGTGTCTGCATAGCCAATCTATCTTCCTGCAGTTCTTAAAACAGAGTTCTGCAGAGAATCGATGACTTACCCGCAGTGCTCGAAATCGCCTGCTTTCTGAAAAACGGAGATCCTTACACGCTCGAAACACGTTTTCGACCCAAAAAACAATGTCCGATAGGTGTCTGATAGGTGTCCGATAAGACAATATAATTGCCCTATAGCTTTACTCCCACGAAGAAAGCTCCTCAATCAGAGATCGTTTGTCGGTGCCTCCCGTAGAGCTCCCGACAAGGGTGTAGTCATCAACACAAATAGGGAAGAGTAGTTGAAGCTCTTACCCTCATACCGCTTTCTATGCTTCTCTTGCTTGCAGCTCAGCCCTAGCATGAACCAGGCTCTAATACCATGAAAAGATGCAGGGGAGAAGAGAGCTTAAGCTCTTGCAAGCACATACACACACTCACAAAACCCTAAGAGAGAACACACAAGGTGAGAGGCTGAAAATCTTCTTCTTCTTCACTCCACACTCAACACACCATCTCCCATATACAAAGATAAGAGCACACATATGAAAAGGTACTCAACCAAATATATACTAGGGTTCTCTATAGTGTGAACCCAACTAAATGAGCTGGCGCTATAACTATGCCAGTCTCTAGAATGGCTGTCACACAACCTGTCATCCCACTGGCCGCATATCACCCATGATCTCACCAACCATACTAGTGGTGTAAGTGTAGGGCCTATCCCCCAGGCGGGTCATCAATGTCCACCGCATATCACCCATGATCTCACCAACCATGCTAGTGGTGTAAGTGTGGGGCCTATCCCCCAGGCGGGTCATCAATGTCCACCGCCTCACTAAATGAGCTCGATATCTCAACAACATCACTACCATATAAATGGCCACAAATCTTCCCTGAAGGGATGATGTAAACATGTATAAGGATCATGTGGTTGATCAATTACCAAATGGCAATAAGCCCAAAGATTCAAATTCCCTCTATCATGATGATGTGAGCAAATCCCCCCTATAGTGATGATATGAACATGTACAAGGATCATATGGTTGATCAATCCCCAAATGGAAATAAGACGAAATCTTTGTGAAAAGCTTTAAACTTCTCTCATAAGAGACTTTGTGAATATATCAACCACATTGTCGTGTGTAAAGACATTGTGTAGAGATATAAGCTAGGCTAATCTCTCCTACCATGAGCCTCTCCTTGACATAGTGATAATGCACCTCAATCTACTTTGTGCAACCATGAAATACTACGTTCCTCATAGCATCTACTAATGCAATGTGGATTTTAGTGGAGATGGACTTAGGGGGGGACTATTATCTAACACCAAGATCTGCCAAAAGACATAGTTGTAGTAGTCGTGCTGTAAAACCTACCGTGTACTTAGCTTCAAAGCTCAAAGTGGCCATTATTGGCTGCTTCTTTACTGAGACATGATATACATGAATCACTAAGGTGAAAAAAAAATCCACTAGTGGACATGCATGACATAACATCTAACCCAATCAGAATCATTGAAAGTATATAACTAAATATCACCCCTCTTAGCATAGAATAGGCCAAAGGAGTGAGCACCCTGTTAAGTATCTAAATACTCAACCTACCAATGCTTACTATTGAGACTGTGCATAAACTTACTCAATTGGGAGAACCCAAAATGAATGTTTACCCTCATATTACATAGATAGATGAAGCACCCAACAACCTACTAATAAAGTGATGTATCAAATATTTCACTTGCATCCTAGAGACTAATCTGAGCACCTGTCTCTACGTGTAGCAACATGCTTTTACTATAACCTTACAATACCATCATCACACTATATAAACTGTATGCCTAAATAATAATGCAACAAGCCCAAATATGCCATCTCAAATGACACATGTAATTTAGCCTTGAAGGCTAAAATCTTCTCCTCATTAGGGAATGTGAGAAGAATGTGATTGATATATAAAACAATGACCAAAAAATCTTTATTGATTTTTATATAGAGGGTACCCTCAATTAGACTTTTACAAAACCATTTGCAACCAAGAATGTGTTCTTCTCATACCATGATCTAGGAGCCTCCTTAAGGCCATATAAAGTTTTTCTTAATCTGCATACTTTAGACTCATGTCCCTTCTCAATAAAACCACATGGCTAAGATACATAAACCTCCTCATGCAAATCACCATTCAAGAAGGTCGTCTTGATATCCATTGGATGTGTTGCTAATGTAATAATACACCTGATCATAGTCATACGAGACATGGATGTGAAGGTCTCATCATAATCTATGCCCTTCTCTTAAGCATAACCCTTTGCAACAAGCCTTGCTTTGTAGTGGTCTCAACACTACTATCAGTTTTACGTTTAAGCTTTTATAAGCCCACTTCACACATCAAGTTTTTTTACTATAAGGTAAATTTGTTAAACACCAAAGTGTCATTTTTGAGGATTAGGTTGTACTCATCCTACATGGCTTGTATCCACAATGATCATTTTCCTACGCTTCCTCAAAGAAAACATGTTACTCTTCTTTGTAGATATTGGCAATGAGAATGATCCAAAAAAGAATAAGATGTATAATAAGAACCTACGCATATCCTTTCCTCATCCACTGCATCATCCCCAATTGCCTCATTAACAATAGGCTAATCTATGGGCTAAAATTTAAGTTGCTTTTTAGCTAGTATGGACAAATTGCAGCACCTTGTTGAGTATTCATTTGCTCCACATATGGCTGCCCAGCATTGTACAAAGATAGGACTGTATCAAAGATGTCTTGTGTGAGTATACATTTTGTTTTTTTTTTTCATAAAACCATGAGCTAAACTGAGTTCTCATCAATAAAGGCATCTCTACTCACCAAAATCCGCTTTGTGGCTAGATGGTAAAGTCTATTCCCTTTGCTTTCTGAGATGTATCCCACAAAAATGTAATTTATCACCTTTTCATCCAGCTTCAGGCACAAGAACATAAGCAAGACAACCAAAACATGCAAATGAGCCACAGAGGGCTTCCTAGAATTCCAAGCTTTATAAGAGGGGTAATAGTTTGCAAGGCTTTGGTGGGGCATCCATTTAGCACATAAGTGGCACACATACTGCCTTTAACTAAAAACCATGAGGAAAATGGTGGCCTTTGGTGGGGCATTTACTTAGCACATAAGGGGCACACATAACTGCCTCCAACCAAAAACCATGAGGCAAATCCTTCCTTTAACCATACATTTCCATGAGAAATCACATCTTCCTCTCATCCACGCCATGTTGCTAAGGTGTGTAAGAGGCAATGTGCATTGATGTTTTAGGGCCTCTTTCAACCATTTATACATGAAACCCTTTTGACATGTACTTCCCCCCTCAATCTGTATGAAGGTTTATGGGGTCCTACGAAGACCATGTCTATGGGAGGCTACAGGTATTATGTGACATTTATTGATGACCACACAAGGAAAGTGTGGGTATACTTCATGAAGGAGAAGAGTGAGGTGTACACTCATTTTCAAAATTTCAGAGTTATGGTAAAAAAGCAATCAGGGAAATATGTAAAGTGCCTAAGGTCAGATAGAGGGGGAGAGTACTTTTCCAATGAGTTCTCTGAATTTTCGAAGAAGAATGGTATTCGGAGACAGTTTACATGTAGGTACACTCCGCAGCAAAATGGAGTTGCTGAGCAAAAAAATAGGCACATTGCTGAGATTGCGCGAGCATTGATGGAAGAGAAGAATATGCCGCATAGCTATTGGGCTGAGGCTATGGGCTGAGGCTATTTCTACAGCAGTTTACATCATGAACAGGGTGGTTGCAAGATCAGGGTGCCCAATTTTGTCCACTCAGGCACCCTGTAAATAGTAAAAAAACAGGCATTTGTTTACCTTTAGTGGCTAATCTCTCCTAGTAAATGAAGGAATTTTGTTTCAAGTTCTTTTGTTGCAACATCATATTCAAAGTTGGAAATATAGTTGCATAATTTGATTAAGCATTAGATAGTCATAAGTCCTCATTTTCTTAGGTACAAAGTCAATGTATACACCCTGTCCCAAATTTGAACTGATTCCATAAAATGCTAATATCTTTTACATATAAACTCATATGAGATTCCCACTTTGTACCTTAGATCTTCACATAATATGGAGCTTAACTTGATTTTTTTAGAAAATTTTAAGATATTTATCTATTTTCTTTAAATATTTCAAGGTCTTTAAAGTGTTATAATATACGCCACTTTTTGTACCCACAATAGCTACCACTTAAAATCCTCAATCTTGTAGATCAAAAGAGTGGGTAGATACTGAGACATTAGTAGAATGTGGTGGTTAGTAAAAATTACAAATCCAATGGTTGGATTTTTAATGATATCTTTTTCAAAATTCTTCCAGACTATCAGAAGGCCTGCAAATATTAATAATCTAATTAGTAAAATTACATTTTTGATGTGAATCATCTAAAACCTATAGGGACTAGTGTACTTGAAATGGTGCATCTATGGAAAAATAAATTGGATCACTCTAAGTATGGAAAGATCATTTGTTTATCATTTCATCATATTTTTGATTAATTAGACTAATTTATAATAATTTTAAGTTATATTGGGTTAATTTAAGGGTAAGCGTATTTTCTATTATTTGCTTGATCTCATTTTAAGTACCTTGCCCCCCAAAATTTGCTCTCCAAGCATTGTCCCAGTCCAGCATAAACTGGATAAAACTGGACACCCTGATCTTGCAACAACCCAACAGGACTCCAACTGCATCCATACATGATGTAACTCCAGAGGAAGGCTTACTGGGCAGAAGACTTAATTTGTCTCATCTGAAAGTCTTTGGATGCATTGTACATATGTGCATGTGCCAGATGAGCTGAGAACTAAGCTGGATCTAAAAGCAGAAAAATGTGTGTTTATTGGATACTCCCTTGAGCAAAAGGGATACAGGTGTTATAGCTCTGCTACACGTGAGTTGAGGGTAAGCAGGGATGTTGTCTTTGATGAGATGAGCAGCTGGTATGCTGCTGAAAAAGAAGCTGTTGGGGCTGATGTGAGTGGAAATGTGATTGCACAGAATACAAGTCAGCAATCACAGTCTTTGAGTGGACCAGGAGAGTCCTCATCTAGTGGTTCAGTTGTAGACCATGGAGTGACAGGCTATGTCATAATACCAGTCCTGCAAATGTGATTACTACATCACGTAAAGGAAAAGAGAAAGTGGTTGAGCCCCTTAGTATGCCTGATATTTCTGCAGGGCATTCTCATGTTGATGGAGAGTCTAGTGGCTCAGAGATGAGCCTTGATGAGGAGCTTGGGATACCAGCTATGAGAACACCTAGTGTAAAGAAGGCTATGGAAGCCATGAATGCAAAGCTGCGAAGATCTGGGAGAGTGAAGAATCCTATGCAGAGGTCTACCTATGATGGTTATGTGGCACATCACTATGCATACATGGCAAAGGTTGTGCAGGTTATAGAGCCTACATGCATTGATGAGGATATTGGAAATGTGTGTTGGGAGAAAGCTATGGATGAGGAGATGGATGCACTATATGGAAATGAGACTTGGGATTTAGTGCAACTGCCTGAAGGCAAGAAAGCCATTGGATGCAAGTGGGTGTACAAAGTAAAACATAACAGTGATGGAAGCATAAGCAGGTACAAGGCTAGATTGGTAGCCAAAGGATATGCGCACTGCTGATTGGGCTGGTAGTATCTCAGATAGGAGATCTACTAGTGGCTTCATGTTTTCTTTGGGGAGTGCTGCTGTGATTTGGAGCAGCAAGAAGCAGCCTACGGTTGCTCTATCCAGTACAGAGGCCGAGTACAGAGGTGCTGCTATGGCAGCATGTGAGGTAGCTTGGTTGAGAAAGCTACTTGCAGATTTGGGTCTATCAGTGGATAGACAAGTTGTCATTTTCTGTGACAACATTAGCAGTATACAGTTGGCCCGCCAGGAACCCAGTTTTTCATGCTCGCACGAAGCATATAGAGGTCCACTACCATTTTGTCAGAGAGAAGGTCTTGGCAGGAGACCTTGACCTTGTTTATGTCAGCACACAGGATCAGGTAGCTGACATCTTCACCAAAGCATTGGGTACAGAGAAGCTCCACAGATTCAGGGCTTCGCTTGGTGTACATGAGATGGAGTTGAGCTTGAGGGGGAGTGTTGAGATATCAAGCTCATCTAGTGAGGCGGTGGACACTGATGACCCGCCTGGGGGATAGGCCCTACACTTACACCACTAGCATGGTTGGTGAGATCATGGGTGATATGTGACCAGTGGGATGACAGGCTGTGTGAGCCATTCTAGAGACTGGCATAGTTATAGTGCCAACTCATTTAGTTGGGTTCACACTATAGAGAACCCTAGTATGTATTTGGTTGAGTACCTTTTCATATGTGTGCTCTTATCTTTGTATATGGTGTGTTGAGTGTGGAGTGAAGAAGAAGAAGATTTTCAGCCTCTCACCTTGTGTGTTCTCTCTTAGGGTTTTGTGAGTGTGTGTGTGTGCTTGCAAGAGCTCAAGATCTCTTCTCCCCTGCATCTTTTCAGATGTGTGGGCATAGGCTTATAATGGGCCAGGGCACTTTTCCCTCTTTAGGAGGTTTTCTCTTTGAGCGTAAATACACACTTGTTGGAATGATCATCTCCAGTCCCGTTTGATCCCTTTTATTTTGGAAACTTTTCCCTCCTTTTATTAGGTGTTTTTTCCAAGTTGTCTCTACCACAACCAACCATGCAATATAAGAAACAACCTTCATAAGAGCCCTTAGTAGAAGAAGCATTGTGGACTTTATCCTCAGTCGTGGGTTTTTATGTTGGCCAACTAGCCCCTTCATTATGTATATAAGAACAGAATTTTGCCATTTAATTCATTCTTGATTTTTGTGTTGGATCATTGTTGGCTGCTCCAAGTCTCTTCTCTGCTTTGGCTTGCTGCCTTTATTCATTCTCTCATGGTATCAGAGCATTGAGGTTCTTAGGCTCTTTCTACACTCTACAAGAAAGACTATCAGCTAACGTTTTTTTTCTAGCCCTCCCTTACAGTTTAACGTTTTTTTTTGGTAGCACATCCCTATTTTTGTATTCCGTCCTTACCCTAGACTAGTAGTAGCACCGTACACTTGCTCCATTAGCCTCTCCCTCCCTTACTTCATCATGCAACCGGTCGGCTCCTGTCTTCACCCATCATTAGGGAAAAAGGGAGCTCATTTTGGGGCCTTTTACGGTTTGGAAAAATAAGCTCTCAACCAATGAACAGAGGGCCAACATAACGTTGGAAATTCACAAAAATAAAAGAAAATAGATAAAAGAAACAATATTTTATGTAGGTACAAGCGTGCTACATTAATGTGGAGATTGGTTTTTTATTCTCACAAGATCTTTGGACATGAAGATAGAATCTAGTCTGACATTTTCTCTGACAAGGGCCTTCCCGCGTCCACCTTCCTTTGAACTTTGAAATGTTGTGCTGCCTTTCCTTCGAAAGGTCTACCATTCTACACCATTGCCTCATTGTGCAGCAACCTCTTCTTTTCCAAAACTGCTCCCTTGATCCTGTTTGGCTTAGAGTAAGATGTTTCTTGTCAACTATCTGTCTGCCCACTTTCTCTTTCTTGAAACTTCACTTTGTTATCTTGTTTACATTACTTTGCTATGGTTACAGATTCACAAGGTTCCATGGTGAATAAAAACTATGGTCGTTCTTGTGGAAGACGCTCTGTGGATGATAATGCTATGAAGGCAGAATTATACCACACATCCTTATCCCGTCGACTTGCTTCTTCTATTTCTTCGGTAGAGAATTCAAGTACAGTCAAAACAGAAGGAACTTGGGAAAGGTTTACTGTTTCGAAAGGAGCATGGGTGCTCATGCAACCTAGTAAAAGAAAGAGACCCCAGACAAAAAACATTTTCTTGGCATCATGGAAGGGAAGAGTACGAGATTTTAAAATCACCAGAGGGAAGATATCGGTGAAAGAAGTTTTGATTCAGCATGTGTACATGCATAAAGAACTTGTCTTGCGAGACTATCCAAATGATCTTCCGCAACACAAGCCTAATTGTATATTTTTCTATTGTGGTTTTGTTCTTTATGAGGTGTATGGATTTTTAAGACAAAGCTTTCTTTCTTTGCTTATTGATATTCTTGTGTTATTTTATTTCAGATTTATACCCTTCATCGTATGAGACATGGCAAAACATCGATTGTATTCTGGGATTTATAGATGTTTTGCATGGATCGATAGAAGAACAACAATACCAAGGTCGATGTGCAACAGAGCTAGCTCAATTCGGTATATTTTTTACTGATCATTTTTATCAGTTGCTGAACAATGCAAACACACATGGTGTGTTGAGAAAACAAGACCTTCCAGCATGGAATTCAGTGGATTGGCCTCTCCCACATTTTGGTGTTACACAGGCATATAGAGCCAAGCTTTTCAAAGAAGTACAGAAAGCTCTGAGGCCCAATATTGCCACAAGGATAATAAAAATTTCTTTATGCATGCCTCTCACAGTTTTTGTAGACTTGTTTAATACCTTTCCAGTGATAGTTTCAAAAACAATGTTCACAGTTAAAGCAACAAGTCTGGCATGCATGCCACAATTTTTGGATAAAGGTTGGGATAAGAAGACATGTAGTTCAGTGTTTTGTGAGGTTGTCCAACCTTCTATGCAACTGAAGTACATGGTTGCATCACAAAATTTTATTTTTTCTTTTTATTATAAGCGCAGTCGAATGCTAGGTACAAAACTAGTCCCAATGGATCAAGATGAAGATTCTTTTGGTGCAAAAAATAAACTTCTTGATATTGATGTTGTTGAGAATGGTGATGTGCTAGTCAATATCTCATTAAGACAATGTTGCTCCCTAGCTCAATTGCGCAATGACATTCTATTTGAGACAGAAGGTTCTATTTCAAAGGACTTTTTATTTATCTACAACAATAAGAAGGTATACCATGTGACTTATCCTAGTCTCATTAAGCACTGCTATTAGTTTACTTTACCCTATTGTTTCATATTGCTTTTTTGCAGGTGCTCAAAAGAAGAGAGAGTTCAATAAAATGCAAAGACATTGAAAATTTGAAAATTGAGATAACACAGACTCCAAAACAAAGGTATTATATTCAATAATGTAAAATTCTGTACAGAAGTGTTTAATTATATATGTAGAACATATTCTTGACAACAATTTTCTATTTATCTACAGGTTGATCTAGAGGCTGCTCTACATGGTCCAAGCTCACCGTATCATCTTTATTTGGAGAATCTATTTTCTGCTGCTCCATCCTGTCGTGTACAGTCTCTTGGTGCTGCTCCATTGTCTCCTCTACTACCCCTGGAGCATCTGTTTGCTGATGCTCCATCATCTCCTCAATAACATCAGCAGCAGCAGGTCCTTGTTCTTGTGGCTTCTCCTCATCAGCACTAGGTCCTTGTTCCTGTGGCACCACATCTGCATCATCTGTGTCATCAAGGTGTATGACACCTTCTCGGACTTTAGAGCTCTCACCCAACTCGATAGTAGCTGCTACAATAGGTTTGGGGGAGGCATACTTCAAAAACTTCCAAATTATATCAGCTCATAGTTCGAGCTGAAGCTATCTTCTCTCATCTACAATGAGATATGATGATTTAGAACACTTTGTACCAATATCAAATTTTTTGAAGCTAAATGAAAATTATTTTTTCTTACAAGCTCTAGCTGTCCTATCTCAAAATAGCTTGAAAGTATATATTTGGCACTAATCAGCACTCTCCAGTCCACAGCTACTTGAATCATCTTGTTGTGGTGTCTGGATAGTTGGAAAGATATGTTAGAAACTGTTAATGTCTGAACAAAATAAAATTATTCAATAAGTTCAAAGGCATAGCATGAAATAGACATCAGTAGAGGGAACAACTTTCTACCTCTAAATCTATTGGCTCTATTGAATCCAAAAGATTGACATTAGGAGGACACTGATCCAATGCATCTAGAAGTCTTCTAATACAACTGCAATACATATAATTCAGTTAGTGTGCATTAAATCCAAATAATGAAGTTTAAAGTTAAAAATAGCACACAAACCACTTACAATTTCACCTCTCTGTGTGTGTTTCTAAGAGAGTTGAATAAAAAGCATTGCTTCTGCTGGATGTCAATAGAAGCAAAGCTCCAGTGGTCACTGCATAAGGACAAAAGCATTAAGAAATCAAAGGCTACAAGAGTACTCAATCTTGAAGAAAAATCCCAAAAGAAGCAGCCACACACATACTTGTTATGGTATGGAAGTAGCAAAATATCAACATGATCAAAATCACAGTGTCTGAACCAATTGGAAATATCCATGGGAGTTTCCTTTGGATCTCTTAACTTGAAGGAAATTGCAGGATCAATAATATAAACTGTATGCTGTACAGCATGGTTCAGCCAGCTTCTCATCATGCTACATTGGACAAAACAATAATTAAGGTAAGGTGTAAGGGAGGAGGTACAATAAGGATTGTTTTGCAAACAAATGTAAAATAAAAGACACTTACTAGAGCATTGCAAGAATGATAGTATCTGAGCAATACTCATTCTTATGAGCCAATGCTGCCAAGCATGCTTTTGTCAAGTCAAAATTATTCTCTGAAAAATCATCTTCAATATGGACAACTATGTTAGGGCCCAGCTCCTGCAACCTTCTCTGTATCTGTAGCTCCATCTGTTCAGTCTCCACATCTATAGCAGATTTGGATTCTTCTATTTGCTGCTTCAGTGACTCCTCATAAGCAGCTTTCCCTCTGGTGCTCATTGAGTGGGTCACTTCAACAACCTTCACCTTGTTTGCCTTCAATTTCCTTGTAGGTGGAATTAATAATATGTCTCTCATTTTTATGTCCTGCCATTCCACAGGGTGGAGTAGCTTGTCATACCTCCACCTCACTCTGGACAATGTGTTGAAGTCCTCGACCATCAGAGTTACCCTGTGAGCATGGGCTGCTACAAGCATTGCATCTTCAAAGTACTTCTCCAAGTAATCCTCTGCCATTTCCTGTAAGGAAAGAATGGCAGTCCTGTTCCACCTGAAACCAAGGTGCCAGCTATCACAAATTTCTCTCACTAGCCTCTGAAAAGGTGCCTTGGGGATTGCAAAGCCTATAGCTTTTTGTTGTTTCCTGATCTCCTTTAGCACACCTGTAGAATGTTTTAACCTCTTGGACTTTTGCTGCAGCATGCTCATTGGCTTCCCCTTCCTGCCATGTGCAACTCTTCCCTTTGGAGGCACACTAGTAGATTCCTTGATATCAGCCCCAGCTGCTGCTGCTGCAAGCCCTGGCCCCTTGCCAGACCTCCTTGCAGTTGCCTTGGTTCTTGCCATCACTCTGAAAAGGTGCATACAAAGCAATGGAAAAAGATTACAACCATGGAGAACATGGAATGATAAAAGAAGGTAATGACAAATTGGATAAAGCAAAATTGAACAATTTGTAACAAAACGCGATTATGATAATTTGAAATTTCTAACAGCTCATCATCGCATTTTTCTGCAAATACTTGAAACAACATGCTATTGCATCCCTACAGTTAATTCTCTGTCTTTTCAACTATAAACAATATGTATTGAGTTTATGCAAGAAGTATGCAGCCCTGAATAGCCTAGAAAGTTACAAAATCACAATGAAGAAGCATTTTCAAATTTGCAACAAAATGCGATTTGGGCTGTTTGAGATTTCTAAAGCCCTCTCCTCGCGTTTTACTGCAAATTCTTGAGGTAGCATACTTGAACATGCCTTTAGTCATTTCAGTGTGTATACAGCTTGGTGCAACATGGATTGAGCCTATAGACATCAAGAAGTGATCAAGCTCTCACTCAACAGGCCCAAATAAAAAGTATTCCTGCTTCTACATGCAGTGGAAAAAATCTAAGAAATGCATATAATATTTATCATAATATCTAACCTACATCACATCAATCAGTACCTTACCCTAATATACTATTAAACAAGAAGAGAAGGAAATAGATTGTCTTACTGACCTGGAAGCTATCTGCAGGTGTGCTGTGCTGATGATGAGTATCCTGTGCTGGGGATGAACCTCTGCTGCTGGTCTGGATGCTGATGGTGTAGAGTAGGGAGGTAGAGATGCAAGAGAACTGAGTTAGGAGAGTAGATTATTGCAAAATACAAATAAAGGAGCTATTAAATACCACATGTGTGAAATATAGTCGTTTTTTAACATGTGTGGGTCCCACCTAGATCTTTTGGAATTTGAAATTTGACACGTGTGAAAGTCACTTTTTGTCTTGGAAATTGTGCCAATCATGATTTCATAATTAGATCCATTAACACTTTTCCCTCCCTGTCTTCCATCCCTGCCAGCACCCTCCCATCATCCTTTTCTTTCCCACTCTGATCACTTCCTATCCAACACACTCCATCCACTCTGCAACCTGTCTGAAGACTACTACCATTGCCAGATCTCTAGGTTACCAGTGTTGCAGCTCAAGTTTGGAAGAGAGTAGGAGAATCTCCAGGGCTACTCCAACAGTATGGAAGAGGAAAAGAAAGGTCAGAGATCTATACCCTTTCCAATGTTTTCTGATATATATTTCTTCCATCTATAGAATTCTTGAATCTCAGTGCCTAGGAATCTGGTAGATCACCCTAGGATTTGATTAGAGATGGATATGAATAGGACTTAGAATTTTGCAACAAAATGTGATTAGAGTGCTTTACATTTTCCAAATGCTCCAAATCGCGTTTTCCTACAAATTCTGATATTAGTTTCAGTTTTTATTTCTTCCTCTTTGTTTTGCTCTCTTTTGCCCTGGGGAATTCCTCCTAGTACCATTTACTGTCCTGAACATTGTGAGATGTCCCTAGAAATTTAGAATTTGCAACAAAATGCGAGGAGAGCACTTGACATTTTTCAAATGGTTCTGCATCGCGTTTTGTTGCAAATTCTTGTGTCCCTTTTGGTTTTCACTGTTTCCTCATTGTTTTGCTTTCTATGTCCCTGGGGATGTCTTTCTTGATGATGAGAAAGTTTTTTGCTTTGGAACAGTTGATTCTCAGGCCCCTCCTTTCAAGAGGAAGCTGGACTTTTCTACTGCTATACTCAGACCACAGCAATCACCAGGTGATTCATGTGTGCTCATGAAGAGAGTTGTTTGGTGATATCCTATACATTATCTGATTGCATATGTCAGCATATAGAATTCATGTTATATAAATTTTGGTTCAGGCAAAAGCAAGAGACTAGAGCAGAAAGGCGAGTCTTTCCTTTCAAAACAAAGGGAACCAGAAGACGACAAATCTCCAGATTTGCTCCTATTTGACTTTCTTCACAAGTGCAAGGCTCAGAGGAACTTCCACATATACTACAGTATTTTCAACAGGGAGTTCACTATGAGCTCTCTTTTGGACCATCACAGAGATTTTCTTCCAGACCATTGGGATACCTTCAAACAACTGATAGAGGCAGGAAGGATTGTGGAAGGTGAAAAGGTTTTTGTGCATTTAAATCATATTGTCTCCATTGACAGGCTGAGGTACCATGTGAATAGAAGGTTTGACAGCCTGCCTGAGGAATATAAATTCAGCTGTAACTTGCACACGAGAAAGTGTAGAGTGCTTGAGGAAAACATGGCATTCCTTATGTACATTGTCTTCCAACAGCAATCTCTAGAAGAGCAAGGGCAGGATGCTGAAGAAGAAGATATATCTATAGTGGAGATAAAAGAGGATATTCCTGTGGCAACAGATATGGCAGAGCAGGAAGAAGATATCAACCTCGAGGATGAGGGGCTGCAAGTGGCTGCTCTTGACCTTGTTCAACTGAGGACTGAAACTCTTAGGGCAGGACAGCTAGTTGAAGATTTTGATGTTCAGAGCAGCAACTATGCAGTGCCCATGCTTCCAGGTGTCTTGATTGGTGGTAAAGATTATGTTTTCCTCCATGATATAGAGTGTATGTTCAATTTGAGGGAGGACTATGCCATTTCCCTTATTGCCCAGGCTTCAACAAGGCTTGACAAGGAGGTTGGCATAGAGGATGACCATTCATTGCTAGCTTTGGAAACAACTTTTGATCCTGCAGAGGCCCTTACTATTTGTTTCAAAGAGGCTGAAAATTTCCAAGAGCCAGATGAAGCTGCCTTCTAGCTCACCCAGGAAGCTATGAATCTCTCAGCACTTCATAAGGAAAAACTTAAAGAAGAGGCTGGACTGGAGGGGAGAGGAATAAATCTTTGGAAAGATGAACTTCTTGTTGCTAATGAAAATGAGAAGGTATGATATTATTACTTCAAATCAAATACTTTATCTTGTGTTTAAATGTTTTGTAGTTATGTATTATTGTCTCACTCCAATCTTTTGATACATGGCAGCTACAAATTGAGGATGACACATTCCTCCAGAGAACAAGTGGAAGCAGGCCGGCTGGGTTTGGCAAAATGTCAAGCCTAGCTCATTATATTCATGATCTAGGCAGTGCTAAGATCTTGATTTACCATAGGCAGTTGAGCAACAATGGAGAAGCCATTGTTTACTTCTTTAAATGTTTGTCTAGGGTTTTAGGTGGACATGATCTTCCATGGCAAAAGGAAAAGATCATTTTAATAGAGAGGTTGTCCGCCATAGATATATTTGGGGATTATGTGAATAAGCAGGCCTCTAGGGCCTCTTACTTTTTGTCTTACACTTCTTATGCATTAGCATGTGGTGTTAAGGAGCCCAAATGTCTAGAGGGCTATGGAAAACACAAGCTCATAAGGTTTCGAGAGCCACCCATGATTGCATCAGGCCACACAATCTAAGAAGAAGAACACGTGGAGATAGCTGAAGACAAGGATACCCCTCTCAGCAGAGGCAAGCATTGATAAACAGAAAGTCGACATCAAGCCAATAAGGAAGAAAAAGAGTCCAATCAAGTTCAAAAAGAGAGTTCCGACTCGCAGGCCTTGGGAGTAATAGGATTTAGTCATCAAATATAGCACAAACATTATGTTGAAGTTGAACTGATTTGTACAAAATCTTTGATCCTCATCAGTTCCTTGTCCGTACGGACGATCAGTACCCTTTTGCATTTGTCCCATCACCGTATGACACTTCAGTACTCTTCCCACACTCAGTAGCTTCTAAAAGCATTTGACACTCAGTACTTTATTGGTAAGGATCAATAGTGTGTCTAGCATAATTAAGTAGTATTGATTGAATTTTTTGTGTGTTAATATATGGATGTATTGATGCTTGTTAATATAGATCACACGTTTCACAAAAGAAATACTTTTGATGGAGTCTCAAAACATATAGGCATAACACCAAGAGTCACTTGTTCCACAGAATAAAAATCTATTGATTGAGTTTGAAAACATGTGGACATAACACCAATAAGTTACAAACTGCTATTCATGTTTACTTGTCCATATATGGTTTCTAAATATCTTCGAATCCCTCCATTGTCTATGTCTCTCTGCTGCCATTGAATTATCCAAAGTTTGTCTTCGTCTTTGCTTTTGGGCTAGAATAAAAGCAACTTGACTTTGGAACTAGCAACTTTTCTTTTAGCATGCAGCCTTTGTAGAATGCCTCGGTAAAACCATTGGAAGACTTCCTTCAGACTATTTGCCTTTTGACTCCCTCCATAGTGTTGTGTGTGTCTGAAAAATGCATTACGTGCCATGTAGTGAGACTTCTCCATGCCTTGGGTAGACCAAATTGCTGGGCATCCATACTTTTTGATAAAATAGGGAAGGTGGTTGTAGATGATATACTGTTTTCACAAAGACATAAGAATGCATAGTAAGTTATAAAAGAAAAGAGGATCACACTTAAGTAAAAGAAGAAGACATCACTTTACCATGTAGTGAGTTATATTGCAAGATGTCCACGCATCTTTCATTGACTTCCCAAAATGTTTAATTGCCTCTTCAAAGTTCTTGTAATCACTCTTTGTCCATGTTACATTGTCACAGAACATGAAGAGTTGATCAAGAGACCTCCACACCTCTGCCTTCACATTTCGTGCTTCCCCATCTGCCTCATGATCTTTCATGGCATTATGGACTTGCTTCCACAATCCATAACTAATCCTTGAAACTGTTCTACCTTGCCTTACTTGCTTACTATTGTGTTTGGGTCGAGACAAGAATCTTCTTGCCTTAACACCACCAATAGAGGGCTTGATTGGTACCTCCTTGCCATTGGTAGACTTTTTAAAATCCTTTGTGATATGAACATCACCTCCATGCAGACCTATATCGGATAACACTTTTTCCAATGCATGAAGAGCATCCTTTCTATTTCTTTCGGGACGGAGTTTCCAAGCAAATCCAATATACAAAAATACCAATTTCTCAATAATTCGACATAGAGCATGCAATGTGCATATGTGAACATTACATAGTGGAATGTCAAGAATGGCCTTGAAGTCAGGGTCAACTTTATCTCTATTAGGTGCTCTCTTCCACCATTTGGAATCCATTACTTGAGCTGATTCTTTGCAGTAAAGACAAGGAGACTTTGAGTTACCTCCTTTACTAACGTTATACATGCACTTAAGTGTTTTAAGATCCCCCGCCATGTGCCACTCTACTTGAAAATCACCTTTTCCTGCAACATGGAGATTCTCTCCTTGCACTTGTCTTTTAATTATTCTTGGTATTTTCGTGTGGTGAAACACCCAATCTAGTGTTTCATGGTCTTCTGTCTTTACCTGTGATTATACAAAACAAAAGTCTTACTATAAAAGATTTGAAAACATTGACTAAAATCAAATACAAAATAAAAAATGATCATACCTGGAATGAGCCCAACCACCATATGTGTTTCTCCGACTGCACACCAAAATACTTCGAACTCGCTTCATTCAATGATGTATCAAGTGCTCCATTCATCAATGTGATAGTAATCCTTTCCATTTTCTTTTCCTTTACAACCTCACACTCATCCAGTTTGATAACAAATTTCAAAATGCCTTTGCACTCTTCAAATGTTATTCCATAAAACTCGACCATTCTTCTTTGAAGTTGTTGTAGATCTACAAATATATTGTTCCAAGGGTCATACACAGTGGTTCCTTTAGCGCCATGAAATATTTCTTCAATATGGATATATGGTCCAATAAACTCATCTATACTTTCATTCAAATGACCTCTTATCTTCCACACTGTTGGATTTGGCAGTAAAACTCGTTTAATCCTTTGATCTCTCAAAGTTGAGGATATCGCATGGAAAATCGAACTATATCCCTTCCTGCTAACTCCACTAACATTAAGAGCCTCTTGGATTGTAGTACCATCAACTTGATTATTGGATATAAAGTCCTCTACAACATTGTGTTTGATTGTTTTGTATTTTTTTCTTCAATCAAACCTTTTGCTACACCACAAGAAAGCAATCCTTTCATTTGTTTAACTGGAAGAAGGTTGGGATCCATATTTTCTTTTGCAGGCTCCAATAGTTTCTTATAGTAACAACACAATATGCCTATATTATTCAACACTTCCAATCCTGTTTTGCGTTAATGGACAAAATAGATATAGTCATTTGAGAGCATTTTTTAGTATAAAAAATAAAAAATTACAAACTAACCTTGCTTCCTGAATTTCTGCAAATGCAGACTGTGCTGAAATATAACCAAGAAGTCCATTTTGTCCATCGCCCACAAACCTCAGTAGTGTGGTTGGATTGACAAATGGAGGTGTGGAGTTTTTTACCAGACATTTTGGATATATACTTCCATCACACCATAAGTCAATATGTTGGAGCCCTTCTCTTCTCATATTTTCCCATTGTTGAGCATTTAGCACCGTATCCTTTCGTCTTTTTTGTGCTGGAGCATATTGTTCTTCTAAGTCGATGTGAAGATGGTATAATCGCTTCTTCTGAGATTGTAACTCACTAGTATCGGCCATTTTTTGTGCTTCTGAGGTTGCAAAGTTGGCTTGTCAATCTCATAGTCTTTTTGTAACATGAATTGTGGAAGTGTGGCAGTATCCATACAATCATTAAGTTCAGTGATGAATTCTTTATGAGAGGCCTGCACACATCGTCAAAAGAGATGCGAAATCTTCGAGAAACAAAAAAAATTAAGGAGATTTAATGCAAAATCGTGTTAGTTAGACAAAAGATTATCTTATTCTTTTCTGAACTGACAGTTCAGTGGTCCTTCCATATTTTATTATTTTTGAGATCTTTTAGGAGAGAAATAAATCGAAAAATAGTGAATTTCTTATAGGGCTCCAAAATGAGCTCCCTTTTTCCCTAATGGTGCCTTGATCTCCGGAAGGAGTACAGTTCTACATCTTTCTTTCACCTCACCTAGCATTTAGGGAGGAGTGGACGATGCATTCATCATCTTCAACATTAAATCATCTGTTGCTTATTAATTTTTCATCAATTTGATGACAATGATGATGATACCGTAGAAGAATTGTGGGATGCCATATTCAAAGGAGGTATCAGAGAGAGAACTCTACTTAGAAGATTGCCTTAGAGAATCAGCTTGCCAACCTGAAGATCTCCAATATTGCTAACATCATGGATTCCATCACAGAGTTTGTTACCATATCCAGAAGCAGTTGCCCTCTTTGGAGGGCAAGGCTATTAATGAAGAATTTGTTCATCAGTTTCTTGCCAAATTGCCCAAAATTTTGTCGTGATACTATTTCACTTCTTCTCTCTCTATTCCCAATGTGTATACTATTGTTGGCATGCTCCAGGATAGAGATACGAGGAAGAAAACAAGCTCGGGTGCTTCTGAGACCGTTCTTTAGGTCAAGGGCAAAGGCAAATGGTAGTCTAAGGGTTTCATTAGCAACAAAGGTCACATTTAGCTTGACTCTTGTAAGAAGAAGAGATAAGATGGTTATGTAAAGAAGGCCACCAATCAAACCTCTCCCGAATTTATCAACCAATATCAGATTCCTATTCTACCAAGGAGACTATCTTCATCGGCATTGTGGAGCTTCTTGTGGACTCACTTGTTTCCTGCTACCTCACGTCTTATGGATTGGGTGGTTGATAGTGGGTGCACTACTCACATGATACGTCCATTCTACATGATATTTGGTCTAGCTCTTCGAAGGTGTAAATTGGCGATGCTTCAAAACCTTGAGGCCTCTTGTGCGGGCAATGTGCAACTTTAACTCTTCTCTTGGCTAGCCTTCTACTATTTGAGATGTGCTTTATATTCCCAACCTCTCTATAGCAATTTGCACTTAGTGTTTCGGATTGCAGAGAAAGGCTATGGTGTCTACTTTGACAGTTCATTAACACTAGCACCTTGCAGATTGTTTCCCTAAAGGTGTATAGGAAGGCGGTCTTTATAGCTTAAGGACTGGTGTATCTTTGAATGAATCGTAGTCTCATTTGCTATAACTTCTTCAAAGCTATCATGCCTTGGTAGCTTTAAAGGATACAATGTTGTGGCATGCTTGCTAATGGTACTTGAACTATGCTTCTCTTCTTAGAAACAACAACTATCTTCTTATTAGCAGATGGTTAAGGGTCTTCCGTAGCATAGCTAAAACCCTCCCACTCCACTTGTGTAGCTTGTTGTGTTTGCATGGCAAACCCACAGAGCCTCTCCCTCATGAGGCTACTCATCGCGATTCTCACATCTTTGGTCCATGTAGTCTATACCTAGGGTGGTGCTAGGTACTTCATGCTTATTTATAAATGATTTCTCATGTAAAGTTTGGGTGTATCTCTTAGTAGAAAAATCTTAGGCTGTTTCTCGCTTTCCTTTAGTGTAAAGTTAATGGTAGCATTGACAAGGCAAGGCTTATTGCTGCAAAGGGTTATTGTGCTCATTGGAGAAGGGAATAGATTATGATGAGACCTACCCACGTCTCTTATAACTACAATCAAGTGTATTATTAACTTATGAGAGAAGTTTGAAGCTTTTTACCAAGCTTTAGGCTTATTGCAATTTAGGGATTAATCAGCCACATGATCCATATACATGTTCACATCATCACTATAGGGGATATTTGTAACCATTTATATGGTAGTGATGTGTGGACGTAGGCTAATAATGGGCCGGTGTATGTTTTTCCTCTTTAGGAGGTTTTTTCCCCCAAGTGTATGTACACACTCTTATGAGTGTATGATAAGTGACCTTATCATGTCTCACTTCACTTTTACTTCATTCATTCTCATCAATCTACTTTTAGTGGTATGCTTCTATTTCTCTCTCCTTACTTGATGCATCTATGTGTGTGCTATTACCTTGATCTCCACTCCAACAAATACTACACATTTGGTATCTGTAGTGCATCAAATAGTTGTGAGAAAATTAATATGTATATAACTTTATGAAATCAAAGAGGTGAACCACATTAAAGCCAACAAGAGTAGCAAATCTTGTGTATGTTTTTTCTAACATGTGTATCTTAGATAGTATTTATCCATAGCTTTCTATAAGCTTGAAAAAAATGTTAAAAAGCCAACAAGAGTAGCGAATCTTGTGTATGTTTTTTCTAACATGTGTATCTTCATGTGTTTGTTAAACTAGCTTTCTCATGTTGTTATCATTTGCTACATACATCTTGTGCTTGTCATAGTGGCTCATGTTGTTGCTACATACACAAAGATATGGAGCAAAGACTATGTAAGATATACACATGTTTTTAATACACATGTTTTTAACATTTTTTCCAAGCATATAGAAAGCTGTGGATAACATCCTAAAAAAATGTAATTAGTGAAGATGAATATGAGCTTGAATTAGTGAAGATGAAGATGAGTTTGAATTAGAATCTATGAAATGGAAGAGGTTGATGATATTGTACTTTTACTAATGGATGGTTCATAATAAAATGAAAATATTGATGATTATTTGGCACAAATCTATATGAGGATGGCTTGGATGCGAAGCTTTACATTATGTGTTTGTGTGTGTGTGTGTGTGTGTGTGTGTGTGTGTGTGTGAGAGAGAGAGAGAGAGAGAGAGAGAGAGAGAGAGAGAGAGAGTCTTTTGTATGTGCATTCAAACCCTTGTATTATTATGTGATTTGTCTATGTAGATGCCTCTCTCTCTATGACACACTATTTTAACTTGTCTCATAAGTTATAACAAACCCTTGTCTTTGCATTTAAACCCCTATATTCTTATGTGATTTGTCTGTGTAGATGTATTGTCTCTCTATGAATAAAATATGCCATATAAAACATTCTCTTAACTTGACATAAGTTATAACAAAAGTAAATGAAAGACAATACAAAAATACTTGGAACTAACTGCAAAAATTACTCTTACTTTTTTTAAAAGAACAAAAGAATACTTTATGAACTCCGGCTTCACAAGCTTGCCACAAATATAAAATTTTGAAGGTTCTTAATCTACCTTGGGTTACTTATTTGGTTTAAGAAGGAACTATTTTGGTGTAAGAAGAACCTTACTTATTTGGTGTAAGAGGGACCTCACTCACATCTTTGATTTTAGATGGATTTATTACTTCATCTATACCACGAAATCGAAAGGAATCCAAGTCTTCGATTCTTTTATAGCATGCAATACTTTGTGTCTCTTCAATTTTCACTCTAACACTCAATTATTTGTATTTTCAATTTATCACACTAAATTCTTTGATCTTTTTTAGTTTGTTGATCAAATTATAGGGAAATACAATCACATCATTATGAATAGCATTTGGATAATCCATAAACTTTTGAAAGTACAAAATATAAAACTTAAAATACATCCAAAAAGTTTGTTTTTTATATTAATACGATAATGTTACAAAAAAATGAGTTATTTCACTCATCATCTAGATGTAAGACAAGGTATCAAAAAGATCTATGCCATAAGCCTTTGCATAATATAAAAATCAAGTGTAAATTGATGCTTTTGTGGATCTTTTCCATGGCACAAAATTAGCTAGATTCTATACTCTTAGAAGTATAAATTCTTCTTGTTCAGAGTGGTGGATACTTTTAAGGAGTTTGTGAATATGGTATTTGTATAGGACTTAGTGAATAGGAAATCTCTCTACCTCTAGTCCAAATACTATTGTTGGGGATCTTTTAATTGGGCAAGCTTAAGCTACGCTCCAAGAACTCCACTTCTCCATGGAAAGCTATCTCCGTTGCTTCTCTCCCACAAATGTTTTCACACCTGTGCTACTCGCCATTCCACACACTCCTCACACAAGCTCACTAGCATGCAATTAAGAAGATGATTAGTAAGAGCAAGACTCAATCACACAATAAGAGAGTATAGCACATTATTGTTGAAATATACAAGTGAAAAGGGTGTGTGTGGGAACAAGCTCTTGGATAGAGGCTGTAAAAGAGGAGATGTAATTGTGAAAGAACCTGTGAAAAGGTTAGGAGAATCTACTGGGAGAGAATAATGGGTAGCATGAGGGAATTTAGGAGTGTGGAGTTATTCTGGGAGATAATCAGGGAAAAGAGAAGAGGTGGAGAGAATCAGGCAAGAGGTGGAGATATTCAGGGAGTGAATCATGGAGAAATCAAGGGGATTTGATGCTTGATGTAAACACTATAAATTGAGGCATAGCCCTAATGAGAATTTGCTGGTTTTTGAGTATCCATGCCTACATTAATCTATGTGCTAATTATTCACTAATTACGTCTTAATCACTTGCTAATCACTTTGTTAATTATGTTGATTCTAGTGTTTGATCCACCATAGCTCATCATTTAGCTCAAATTTCAACATGGTATCAGAGCCATGCCTAGAATCAACCAGATTTATGAGCCCATTAGTGAATTAATTAGGATTAGTAAAATAATTAGCAAAAAATCAATTTTTTAGTAAGCTTTCACTCTTCCCCTTCACCCCCAGCCAGTGGAGGGTCTCTAGCACTTAGCACACTTCAAATTAGGACACAAGCTTCTAGCTTAAGCTAGCCAACACCCCTGGCTACCAGCCCATCGAAACGGCGCTGCAAACCGCGAAGGCATTCAGGAGAATTTACGTTTTTAGCCGGCGCGTTTTTTTCTGAGTAATCTGCAGATTTCTCTTTGCTCCAATCAAATTACTTCAATTCCTCCTAGCCCAAGGGGTAATCAAGCATGCTCTACAAGCTGGTGAAGACAGAAATCAATTTCATCAAGTCTACAGAGAGATCAAAGCTCTTCATCAAATCTACAGGTGACTTTGGTAAAACAGAGATTAAGCTTTCATTATTTGGTCAAATCTTGTGTTTCTTGGCTTAATCCTCTACTAGACTCATTGCTATTGATGCCTTTGAAAGCATTTGAGCTCATTTGATGTGGAAGGCACCAGATCTGAGCTCCCCGCATACTCTGTTTTCTGCACACAAACCAGAGCATTAATT
Source organism: Cibotium barometz (assembly GCF_041138505.1). Lineage (NCBI taxonomy): Eukaryota > Viridiplantae > Streptophyta > Polypodiopsida > Cyatheales > Cibotiaceae > Cibotium > Cibotium barometz. The sequence goes on along the minus strand of NC_141047.1, from coordinate 22,748,939 downwards.
TGCTAATCAGTGATTAATCAGTGCTAATCACTATACTTTGGTGCAATTGAGGGTTCAAATTAACCATTAGGTATCTGATACAGATCCCTAAAGCTTCAGATTGCAAATCGGAGTTGGTTTGATACTCCAACCATCCCGTACAAATTGGTTACTCTCAATTTAATGTAATTTCTGGTGATTTTATGCTAATAAAATTGTTGTAATCATCTATTAAACACCAGATTGAGTTGTAAAAGGGTAGACACTGCCCTTGAATCTTGAATTTGGATCAAGAGGTAAGACCCCCTTCACATCACCATGAATTCAGCACAGGAAATAGCCAAATTTAATGGAGAACAGTTTTATACATGGCAAACAAAAACCATGTATTTGCTGATGAGGAAAAATCTGTGGGGATTAGTTGAAGGGAGAGATGAATGCCCAGAGAGAGGGGAAAATGAGTGGAAGAGTAGGAATGAAAAAGCATTGGGGCTTATTGCACTCAGTTTAAATGATGAGATCATTCATCATATCACAGGGATACAGTGGGCAAAAGATGCATGGGATGAACTCAATAAATTATTTGGTACACAAGCAAAAAATTCCAAGATAAATCTATTAATGCAATTCTACAAACTGGACATGAAGGAAAGTGAACCTTTAATCACACACTTGAACAAATATAAAAGCATTAAGCAACAGCTGGCAGCTATTGGCAAAAAGGTAGAAGATGATGAAGCATTAGCTGTACTTTTGAAGAGTGTGGACAAAGGAGATTATGAAAACATCGTAGCAACACTAAAGAATGTACCTGAACTGAAGATACATGAGATAGAAGCAGCTCTACTAGAGCAAGAGAGCAGAGGCAAAGAGAAGAAAGAGCTCGACTCAACAGCAGGAGAGGAAAAAGCATTCTTCACCCGAGGAGGATTCTCTCGAGGACGAGGACGAGGAAGAGGCAGAGTAGGAGGGAGGACCTTCACTTGCCACAAATGTGGAAAGCCAGGACACATGGCGAGAGACTGCTATCTACAGCAAATCCAGTGAAGAAGGAACGACATCGACAAACTTCATGGAGGCTCCAAGAGAAGTGGAGTCGGATCATCTTTTCTGAAAGAGAGAGAGAGAGAGAACCCACAACCCAATGTAACCTGCCCCAATAAAGTAAAACCACCTCTGAGCCATCGATGATGTAGGCCAAGTGGTAGATGTATGTGTGAGCACTTTAGTCAAGGTCGCGGGCACTTATAGTAGCCTTGGACACATAGAGAGAGAGAGAGTGTCAAGGACTATGGAGTTTAGGGACTTGAGGCACTGGTCGCGGGCTAAAGAGTAAGAGGGAAACTTGATACAGGGTCCAGGTGTGTTAGGATTATTCACTTGAGGGGAGGTGTTGAAATATACAAGTGAAAAGGGTGTGTGTGGGAACAAGCTCTTGGATAGAGGCTGTAAAAGAGGAGATGTAATTGTGAAAGAACCTGTGAAAAGGTTAGGAGAATCTACTGGGAGAGAATAATGGGTAGCATGAGGGAATTTAGGAGTGTGGAGTTATTCTGGGAGATAATCAGGGAAAAGAGAAGAGGTGGAGAGAATCAGGCAAGAGGTGGAGATATTCAGGGAGTGAATCATGGAGAAATCAAGGGGATTTGATGCTTGATGTAAACACTATAAATTGAGGCATAGCCCTAATGAGAATTTGCTGGTTTTTGAGTATCCATGCCTACATTAATCTATGTGCTAATTATTCACTAATTACGTCTTAATCACTTGCTAATCACTTTGTTAATTATGTTGATTCTAGTGTTTGATCCACCATAGCTCATCATTTAGCTCAAATTTCAACATGGTATCAGAGCCATGCCTAGAATCAACCAGATTTATGAGCCCATTAGTGAATTAATTAGGATTAGTAAAATAATTAGCAAAAAATCAATTTTTTAGTAAGCTTTCACTCTTCCCCTTCACCCCCAGCCAGTGGAGGGTCTCTAGCACTTAGCACACTTCAAATTAGGACACAAGCTTCTAGCTTAAGCTAGCCAACACCCCTGGCTACCAGCCCATCGAAACGGCGCTGCAAACCGCGAAGGCATTCAGGAGAATTTACGTTTTTAGCCGGCGCGTTTTTTTCTGAGTAATCTGCAGATTTCTCTTTGCTCCAATCAAATTACTTCAATTCCTCCTAGCCCAAGGGGTAATCAAGCATGCTCTACAAGCTGGTGAAGACAGAAATCAATTTCATCAAGTCTACAGAGAGATCAAAGCTCTTCATCAAATCTACAGGTGACTTTGGTAAAACAGAGATTAAGCTTTCATTATTTGGTCAAATCTTGTGTTTCTTGGCTTAATCCTCTACTAGACTCATTGCTATTGATGCCTTTGAAAGCATTTGAGCTCATTTGATGTGGAAGGCACCAGATCTGAGCTCCCCGCATACTCTGTTTTCTGCACACAAACCAGAGCATTAATTTGCTAATCAGTGATTAATCAGTGCTAATCACTATACTTTGGTGCAATTGAGGGTTCAAATTAACCATTAGGTATCTGATACAGATCCCTAAAGCTTCAGATTGCAAATCGGAGTTGGTTTGATACTCCAACCATCCCGTACAAATTGGTTACTCTCAATTTAATGTAATTTCTGGTGATTTTATGCTAATAAAATTGTTGTAATCATCTATTAAACACCAGATTGAGTTGTAAAAGGGTAGACACTGCCCTTGAATCTTGAATTTGGATCAAGAGGTAAGACCCCCTTCACATCACCATGAATTCAGCACAGGAAATAGCCAAATTTAATGGAGAACAGTTTTATACATGGCAAACAAAAACCATGTATTTGCTGATGAGGAAAAATCTGTGGGGATTAGTTGAAGGGAGAGATGAATGCCCAGAGAGAGGGGAAAATGAGTGGAAGAGTAGGAATGAAAAAGCATTGGGGCTTATTGCACTCAGTTTAAATGATGAGATCATTCATCATATCACAGGGATACAGTGGGCAAAAGATGCATGGGATGAACTCAATAAATTATTTGGTACACAAGCAAAAAATTCCAAGATAAATCTATTAATGCAATTCTACAAACTGGACATGAAGGAAAGTGAACCTTTAATCACACACTTGAACAAATATAAAAGCATTAAGCAACAGCTGGCAGCTATTGGCAAAAAGGTAGAAGATGATGAAGCATTAGCTGTACTTTTGAAGAGTGTGGACAAAGGAGATTATGAAAACATCGTAGCAACACTAAAGAATGTACCTGAACTGAAGATACATGAGATAGAAGCAGCTCTACTAGAGCAAGAGAGCAGAGGCAAAGAGAAGAAAGAGCTCGACTCAACAGCAGGAGAGGAAAAAGCATTCTTCACCCGAGGAGGATTCTCTCGAGGACGAGGACGAGGAAGAGGCAGAGTAGGAGGGAGGACCTTCACTTGCCACAAATGTGGAAAGCCAGGACACATGGCGAGAGACTGCTATCTACAGCAAATCCAGTGAAGAAGGAACGACATCGACAAACTTCATGGAGGCTCCAAGAGAAGTGGAGTCGGATCATCTTTTCTGAAAGAGAGAGAGAGAGAGAACCCACAACCCAATGTAACCTGCCCCAATAAAGTAAAACCACCTCTGAGCCATCGATGATGTAGGCCAAGTGGTAGATGTATGTGTGAGCACTTTAGTCAAGGTCGCGGGCACTTATAGTAGCCTTGGACACATAGAGAGAGAGAGAGTGTCAAGGACTATGGAGTTTAGGGACTTGAGGCACTGGTCGCGGGCTAAAGAGTAAGAGGGAAACTTGATACAGGGTCCAGGTGTGTTAGGATTATTCACTTGAGGGGAGGTGTTGAAATATACAAGTGAAAAGGGTGTGTGTGGGAACAAGCTCTTGGATAGAGGCTGTAAAAGAGGAGATGTAATTGTGAAAGAACCTGTGAAAAGGTTAGGAGAATCTACTGGGAGAGAATAATGGGTAGCATGAGGGAATTTAGGAGTGTGGAGTTATTCTGGGAGATAATCAGGGAAAAGAGAAGAGGTGGAGAGAATCAGGCAAGAGGTGGAGATATTCAGGGAGTGAATCATGGAGAAATCAAGGGGATTTGATGCTTGATGTAAACACTATAAATTGAGGCATAGCCCTAATGAGAATTTGCTGGTTTTTGAGTATCCATGCCTACATTAATCTATGTGCTAATTATTCACTAATTACGTCTTAATCACTTGCTAATCACTTTGTTAATTATGTTGATTCTAGTGTTTGATCCACCATAGCTCATCATTTAGCTCAAATTTCAACATGGTATCAGAGCCATGCCTAGAATCAACCAGATTTATGAGCCCATTAGTGAATTAATTAGGATTAGTAAAATAATTAGCAAAAAATCAATTTTTTAGTAAGCTTTCACTCTTCCCCTTCACCCCCAGCCAGTGGAGGGTCTCTAGCACTTAGCACACTTCAAATTAGGACACAAGCTTCTAGCTTAAGCTAGCCAACACCCCTGGCTACCAGCCCATCGAAACGGCGCTGCAAACCGCGAAGGCATTCAGGAGAATTTACGTTTTTAGCCGGCGCGTTTTTTTCTGAGTAATCTGCAGATTTCTCTTTGCTCCAATCAAATTACTTCAATTCCTCCTAGCCCAAGGGGTAATCAAGCATGCTCTACAAGCTGGTGAAGACAGAAATCAATTTCATCAAGTCTACAGAGAGATCAAAGCTCTTCATCAAATCTACAGGTGACTTTGGTAAAACAGAGATTAAGCTTTCATTATTTGGTCAAATCTTGTGTTTCTTGGCTTAATCCTCTACTAGACTCATTGCTATTGATGCCTTTGAAAGCATTTGAGCTCATTTGATGTGGAAGGCACCAGATCTGAGCTCCCCGCATACTCTGTTTTCTGCACACAAACCAGAGCATTAATTTGCTAATCAGTGATTAATCAGTGCTAATCACTATACTTTGGTGCAATTGAGGGTTCAAATTAACCATTAGGTATCTGATACAGATCCCTAAAGCTTCAGATTGCAAATCGGAGTTGGTTTGATACTCCAACCATCCCGTACAAATTGGTTACTCTCAATTTAATGTAATTTCTGGTGATTTTATGCTAATAAAATTGTTGTAATCATCTATTAAACACCAGATTGAGTTGTAAAAGGGTAGACACTGCCCTTGAATCTTGAATTTGGATCAAGAGGTAAGACCCCCTTCACATCACCATGAATTCAGCACAGGAAATAGCCAAATTTAATGGAGAACAGTTTTATACATGGCAAACAAAAACCATGTATTTGCTGATGAGGAAAAATCTGTGGGGATTAGTTGAAGGGAGAGATGAATGCCCAGAGAGAGGGGAAAATGAGTGGAAGAGTAGGAATGAAAAAGCATTGGGGCTTATTGCACTCAGTTTAAATGATGAGATCATTCATCATATCACAGGGATACAGTGGGCAAAAGATGCATGGGATGAACTCAATAAATTATTTGGTACACAAGCAAAAAATTCCAAGATAAATCTATTAATGCAATTCTACAAACTGGACATGAAGGAAAGTGAACCTTTAATCACACACTTGAACAAATATAAAAGCATTAAGCAACAGCTGGCAGCTATTGGCAAAAAGGTAGAAGATGATGAAGCATTAGCTGTACTTTTGAAGAGTGTGGACAAAGGAGATTATGAAAACATCGTAGCAACACTAAAGAATGTACCTGAACTGAAGATACATGAGATAGAAGCAGCTCTACTAGAGCAAGAGAGCAGAGGCAAAGAGAAGAAAGAGCTCGACTCAACAGCAGGAGAGGAAAAAGCATTCTTCACCCGAGGAGGATTCTCTCGAGGACGAGGACGAGGAAGAGGCAGAGTAGGAGGGAGGACCTTCACTTGCCACAAATGTGGAAAGCCAGGACACATGGCGAGAGACTGCTATCTACAGCAAATCCAGTGAAGAAGGAACGACATCGACAAACTTCATGGAGGCTCCAAGAGAAGTGGAGTCGGATCATCTTTTCTGAAAGAGAGAGAGAGAGAGAACCCACAACCCAATGTAACCTGCCCCAATAAAGTAAAACCACCTCTGAGCCATCGATGATGTAGGCCAAGTGGTAGATGTATGTGTGAGCACTTTAGTCAAGGTCGCGGGCACTTATAGTAGCCTTGGACACATAGAGAGAGAGAGAGTGTCAAGGACTATGGAGTTTAGGGACTTGAGGCACTGGTCGCGGGCTAAAGAGTAAGAGGGAAACTTGATACAGGGTCCAGGTGTGTTAGGATTATTCACTTGAGGGGAGGTGTTGAAATATACAAGTGAAAAGGGTGTGTGTGGGAACAAGCTCTTGGATAGAGGCTGTAAAAGAGGAGATGTAATTGTGAAAGAACCTGTGAAAAGGTTAGGAGAATCTACTGGGAGAGAATAATGGGTAGCATGAGGGAATTTAGGAGTGTGGAGTTATTCTGGGAGATAATCAGGGAAAAGAGAAGAGGTGGAGAGAATCAGGCAAGAGGTGGAGATATTCAGGGAGTGAATCATGGAGAAATCAAGGGGATTTGATGCTTGATGTAAACACTATAAATTGAGGCATAGCCCTAATGAGAATTTGCTGGTTTTTGAGTATCCATGCCTACATTAATCTATGTGCTAATTATTCACTAATTACATCTTAATCACTTGCTAATCACTTTGTTAATTATGTTGATTCTAGTGTTTGATCCACCATAGCTCATCATTTAGCTCAAATTTCAACAATTATGAGAGAAATTGACTAATATATAAGGCCTTATGTGTTCACACACCCTTAAAGTATAATGGTTTTAACAAAGTGCTCATGGCCCATAATTGGCTTATTTCTAATACAATGCTTAATCTCATAATACATCCATGAAGTAAATTCATAGGGAATTCATTCTAGTTTGCTACCAGACGCTCTTGGAGTGGGGATTTTTTTATTGGTGGCGAGCATTGGTTCCATGGGTTTACTTTGATGATGTGGCAATGGACATGTGGACTTCATCTGGATGATACATGTGTGTCCATGGTGCACATATGCATGTATGTCCATGCCATGGACTTGTCACATGTTGACATGGTTGCATGATGTCATAGATCATGGCCTTGGATGGCTTGGATGGTCCATATAGTCGAAGTGGGCTCTATGTGATCATGTACACCATGGACACACATGCATCATCCACATGATGGCCATGCATGATGTCATAGATCACAGCCTTGGATGGTTCATATAGTTGGAATGGGCTTTATGTGATCTTTGGATATTGTCTATATTCTTGGTATTAACTTGGTGTACTATTCGTATGTCCTTCACATGGTTGGAATGGGCTCTCTATATGCTCGATGTCATCATGGTGTTATCTACATGTGGCGCTTATGTGTTGTACATATGTCAAGCCTCTTTGCCACATAGGTCCAATAAGTTGTGAAGGTGATGCAGCCCCAAAACATCATCGTGGAGCTTTGTTGTGTAGCAGGTAGTAGGTACGTGAGGATGCTTTTAGATTAAAAAAAAGTGCATAGAGAACTAAGGTTAGGTGGATTAAGGGTAGAATCATGAGAATTCTAGGAGCCATGTGACGCTACTATTGGGCATTGTTTACATTATCAAACAAGCACTTTTCCACCACTGGTTCTAGTGGTGCCTATCGCTAGCAAACAAAACCTTGTTATTAAGGATAACAATTCTTCTTTTTTTTTTTTTAATGAGGGAGGGCAACAGCTAGCGCCTAGATATTTCCCTCCCTCCCCCCCCCCCCTTTTTTCTAAAAAAACCAACAAATACATATGAGTCTCTTTGATTTTCCCCCTCCTCCTCCCCCTTCTTCTTCTAGCTAATTCTTACTTCATCTGGATTTCCACTGATTTCAGATTGAAAATCCAAAAGTGAGGATAAAGTAAGAGTAATCTCTCTCTCTCTCTCTCTCTCTCTCTCTCTCTCTCGTTGAAATTTGAGCAAAATGATGAGCTATGGTGGATCAAACACTAGAATCAACATCATTAACAAAGTGATTAGCAAATGATTAAGATGTAATTAGTGGATAATTAGCAAATAGATTAATGTAAGCATGGATACTCAAAAACCAGCAAATTCTCATTAGGGCTATGCCTCAATTTATAGAGTTTACATCAAGCATCAAATCCCATTGATTTCTCCATGATTCACTCCCAGAATATCTCCACCTCTTCTCTTTGCCTGATTCTCTCCACCTCTTCTCTTTTCCCTGAATATCTCCCAGAATAACTCCACACTCCTAAATTCTCTCATGCTACCCTTTATTCTCTCCCAGTAGATTCTTCTCACCTTTTCACAGGTTCTTTCACAATTACATCTTCTCTTTTACAGCCTCTAACCAAGGACTTGTTCCCACACATACCCTATTCACTTGTATATTTCAACACCTCCCCTCAAGTGAATAATCCTAGCACACCTGGACCCTGTACCAAGTTTCCCTCTTACTTGATAGCCCGCGACCAGTGCCTCAAGTCCCTAAACTCCATAGTCCTTGACACTCTCTCTCTCTCTATGTGTCCAAGGCTACTATAAGTGCCCGCGACCTTGACTAAAGTGCTCACACATACATCTACCACGTGGCCTACATCATCGGTGGCTCAGAGGTGGTTTTACTTTGTTGGGGCAGGTTACATTGGGTTGTGGGGTCTCTCTCTCTCTCTCTCTCTCTCGCAGAAAAGATGATCCGACTCCACTTCCTTTGGAGCCTCCATGAAGTTTGCCAATGTCGTTCCTTCTTCACTGGGTTTACTGTAGCAGTCTCTCGCCATGTGTCCTGGCTTTCCACATTTGTGGCAAGTGAAGGTCCTCCCTCCTACTCTGCCTCTTCCTCGTCCTCGTCCTCAAGAGAATCCTCCTCAGGTGAAGAATGTTTTTTCCTCTCCTGTTGTTGAGTCGAGCCCTTTCTTCTTTTTGCCTCTGCTCTCTTGCTCTAGAAGAGCTGCTTCTATCTCGTGTATCTTCAATTCAGGTACATTCTTTAGTGTTACTACAATGTTTTCATAATCTCTTTTGTCCACACTCTTCAGAAGTACAGCTAATGCTTCATCATCTTCTACCTTTTTGCCAATAGCTGCCAGGCTTAATGCTTTTATATTTGTTCAAATGTGTGATTAAAGGTTCACTTTCCTTCATGTCCAATTTGTAGAATTGCATTAATAGATTTATCTTGGAATTTTTTGCTTGTGTACCAAATAATTTATTGAGTTCATCCCATGCATCTTTTGCCCACTGTATCCCTGTGATATGATGAATGATTTCATCATTTAAACTGAGTGCAATAAGTCCCAATGCTTTTTCATTCCTGCTCTTCCACTCATTTTTCCCTCTCTCTGGGCATTCATCTCTCCCTTCAACTAATCCCCACAGATTTTTCCTCATCAGCAAATACATGGTTTTTGTCTGCCATGTATAAACTGTCCCCCTTTAAATTTGGCTATTTCCTGTGCTGAACTCATGGTGATGTGAAGGGGGTCTTACCTCTTGATCCAATTTCAAGATTCAAGGGCAGTGTTTACCCTTTTACAACTCAATCTGGTGTTTAATAGATGATTACAACAATGTTATCAGCATAAAATCACAAAAAATTACACTAAATTAAGGGTAACCAAATTTTACGGGATGGTTGGAGTATCAAACCAACTCCGATTTGCAATCTGAAGCTTTAGGGATCTGTATCAGATACCTAATGGTTGATTTGAACCCTCAATTGCACCAAAATATAGTGATTAGTACTTATTAATCATTGATTAGCAAATTAATGCTCTGTTTTGTGTACAGAAAATAGAGTGTGCGGGGAGTCCAGATCTGGTGCCTTCCACTTCAAATGAGCCAAAGGCATCAATAGCAATGATTCTAGTAGAGGATTAAGCCAAGAAACATAAGATTTGACCAAATATTGAAAGCTTAATCTCTGTTTTACCAAAGTCACCTGCAGATTTGATGAAGAGCTTGGATCTCAATGTAGACTTGATGAAACTGAATTCTGTCTTCACCAACTTGTAGAGCATGCTTGATTACCCCTTGGGCTAAGAGGAATTAGAAGCATTTGATTTGAGCAGGGAGAAATCTTCAATTCCCTTCAGAAAAAATGTGCCGGCCAAATCGTTGATTTCTGCTTCCTCCGTTGGCGGTTTGCTGCGCCATCTTGCTGAGCTTGTAGCCAAGATTGTTGGCTAGCTTGTGTTAGAAGCTTGTGCCCTAATTTTATGTGTGCAAGGTGCTAGAGATCCTCCACTGGCTGGGGGTGAAGGAGGAAGTGAAAAACTCACTAAAAATTTGATTTTTTGCTAATTATCTAATAATTCTAATTAATTAACTAATGGGCTCATAAACCTAATTGATTCTAGGCATGGCTCTGATACCATGTTGAAATTTGAGCAAAATGATGAGCTATGGTGGATCAAACACTAGAATCAACATCATTAACAAAGTGATTAGCAAATGATTAAGACGTAATTAGTGGATAATTAGCAAATAGATTAATGTAGGCATGGATACTCAAAAACTAGCAAATTCTCATTAGGGCTATGCCTCAATTTATAGAGTTTACATCAAGCATCAAATCCCATCGATTTCTTCCTGATTCACTCCCAGAATATCTCCACCTCTTGCTTGATTCTCTCCACCTCTTCTCTTTTTCCCCCTGAATATCTCCCAGAATAACTCCACACTCCTAAATTCTCTCATGCTACCCTTTACTCTCTCCCAGTAGATTCTTCTCACCTTTTCACAGGTTCTTTCACAATTACATCTTCTCTTTTACAGCCTCTAACCAAGGGCTTGTTCCCACACACACCCTATTCACTTGTATATTTCAACATCTCTCTCTCTCTCATGCACGTAGGAATATAGCATGTCTTCGGACAACAAGATCACACAAGCTTGAGATTGAAAGAGGAGCATGGCAAAGGGTGGCAAGGCAGGAAAGAATCTGTAAATTTTGTGACATGAAGGCCATGGAGATAGAAGAACATATGGTCATGGTTTGTCCTCGATACACATATTCGAGGTGATTTCAGCAAACTCCTTGAAGGCCACACATAGCTGCCACAAGTATTGCTTACAACCATGCCCATTGTTTTGGGGGCATTCATCACTTGTCTCTTAAAACATAGAGAGGAGCTTGAGTCGCATTATGCCACACAGTAGCTTGCTAGTTTTACCCTTCATAGTAACAGAAGGAGACTTTTTTTTTGTTTTGTACTAGTTTGTTAGTCCTATGGGTTATATTTGGCCCCCAGTTGGACGATAATACAATCTTCATCTCTCTCTCTTAATTCTCTCTCCCTTGGGGCACTTAAAGTATGGTGGTGAAGAAGACCTATCCTTTGTGTTCTAGTCAGTAACATGCTACTTCCAATGACCCTGGTCCAACCATACCTTCTCCCGTGCTATGCATGAAGAAGAGGAGGGATCTGCATTGGTCAACATTGCCCCTTACATTAGGACATTTTGGAGGTCATTCGTAGGGCCTTTTCGTAGAGAGAGAAAAAGGAGCGCATCCAATCAGGAAGAAGGAAATGTTACGTTGAAAAATAGATTATTTCTTTTTCCTAAATCTAAAAATTCTTCTTTTCCACCTCAAAATGTATTCTACTTACACTTGATAGTCACTTTTCACACCCGAATGCATTAAACACACCTACACTTTTGTAGAGAGGGAAACTTCTATTCCTATCCATGTATTAAATACACGTATCTTTGCAGAGGAGGGAAAATTCCCTCCTCAAACTTCCTCTTGGGCTTAAACAATTTCTCGCACTCTTTTCATTTCCTCTACCTTCTGCACTCCATTTCCCCAAGCTTCAACCTTTTGCACTCCATTTCCTCTTGAAATGTTGCACTCCATTTCCTCTTGAAATGTTGGGTAGCAAATCTCATTTTATATCGTCTTGATTTTTCCCCACTAATGCCATCATAGATGATTCAATTCCTAGGGCAAGGAGACCAAGATCATCAGTGTTTGCCATACTTGTATCCAACTCTCTCAATGTGCAAAATCAGTGGACTGAAGTGCTAATCACCAAGGGAACCTGGATCCTTATGCAACCAAGGAAGAGAAGAAATACAAGCAACAAGAATATCTTCAGGGAGTCATGGAAAGGAAGAGTGAAAGACTTCAAGATAGAGGCTGGAAGGACAACCATCAAGGAGGTCCTAGTGCAGCATGTATATATGCATAATGAGCTTGTGCTTGAGAGACAAGATGACATAACTTTGCCCTCGCATAGACCAAACTGTAAGTTAATCTATCGCTTGTCAATCTTCCATTTTCTCATAATGGTCTCATGAACTATGTAAAATCTCCATCTCTATGGTTGTAGATGTATATCCCTCATCCTATGAGGAGTGGGAGCCAATTGAGTGCATCATTGGAATTATGAATGTGCTTCATGTACACATTGGTCGGCTACAATATGAGGGGAGGAGAAACAAAAGCCTTGTAGATGCAGGTATCTTTTTCTATGATCATTTCTACCGTCTGCTAAACAAGAAACAATTGTGGCCGCTTAGAAGAGTTACCTTTGCAAGTTGAGTGGAGCTACATGGATTAGTCTATCCCAGACTCCTCATCAATAATGGAGTCAGCAAGGAGCAAGCTCTTCAAGGATGTGCAACGCTCTCTACGAGGGAGCATTCCAATTCGTGTAGTGAAAATTGTGGTTTACCTACTACCAATTACTGTGTTTGTGGAGCTTTTTAGCTTATTCGAGGTGAAGATAGCAAGAACCATGCTTGTCTGCAAAGATTTGGATACATTCCTCTTAGCAAGACTTCTTGATTGAGGGATGGCAAAGTAAAGTTTTTGACAATATCCATTGTAACATTGGCACTGGAGAAACAATAGTTGCAAAGTACATGATTGCAACTCAAACTTTTATCTTGTCCTTCTCGTATAGCAGGTCCTGTTACATCAATGGAGAGTTGGTGCCAATGGATCAGGAAGCCGCAAGTGCAATTGACAACAAAGTCATAGAGATTGAAGTGATTGTTGATGAAATTTACATTGCCTTTTCAGGGGTATCATCAATTAATAATGTATTTGTGGGATCATAGGGATGTTGGATATCCTCATAGCACTTCATATGCAATAGCACCCCAGGTTTGTCGGGATGACAAACACCTGGGTTAAGATAACAGTGCCTTTGGTCATATACAAATACAATTTTGTCTCCTCTATCTTAGATTCTCTCGAAACTTATAATCATTGTTAAGGGACAAGAAGCACTTAATAAAAACAAATGTTAAAATTGAGTTGGTTACATTACATCAAGTACATTAGTCTTGGGATCTTCATCAGGCTTGGGATCCTCCCTAGCCTTGGGAGCCTCATTAGCCTTGGGTTCTTCATTGTTCACCTCCTGTCTCTTCAGTTTGCTTTGCCTCTGTCTTCTCTTCAGGCTTTGGCTCTATCTCTTCAACTTGCATTGCCTCATCAGTCTCTTGGGTTCTTCATTTTTCACCTCCTTATCAGGCCTTGGTTCTGTCTCTTCAGTTTGCTTTGCCTTTGTCTTCTCTTCAGGCTTTGACTTTGCCTCTTCAGCTTGCTTTACCTCATCAGCCTTGGGTTCTTCATTGTTCACCTCATCATCGGGCCTTGGCTCTGTCTTTTTATCTTTAGGATTTAGCTCCATCTTTCCTTCAGCATTTGCCTCTATGTGCTCAGAAGGCTTTGGCTCCCCCCCTTCATCTTTGAAGAAGTATCTCAACATTTGTAGCATCAGGGAAGTCTGGTTGGTTGTTCTCAGTCATCTCCATGGCATTCTTTAGTATTAAACGTACCACGATCACTCTATAGCGCTCCACATAGTTGCTATCATAGTTTTGTAAGGTGTTCTAGAATACAAAAAATTCACAATGTCAAACTAATCTAGCTAAATCAATGTTCACTCGATGATTCTTCCACTTACCTTGGACATGAAGGGATTTATGGAGAAGTGACTCTGGAGAATATATTCTACATGGATCATCACTCTCCAACCACCACAGGAGTGTGAGTCTCCTTGCTTGGGTACTTGAACTTGCTTGATCTCTAACTTGTACAATTCATAGTGTCCATATTGGGCACCAAGAATAGCAAGAAGCCTTTTTATACACCTACATAATAAATAAGCATTCACCAGTAAGATACACTACCAACTTCAAGCACTCTAAGATACTAGAGAAAGGTGCTTTGGATGTTTACTTATAGTCCTAATTCAGGATGTGATCTTGGTATTGAGTTAAGGTTCCACACAATTCTCTTATCCAATTCTATACACGTAAGGCTCCAATGGTTCCTGCAAAAGCAGAAATGTCTAAAACTAAGGCATCCCCTATCTATTAGATGCATATGACTAACAAGATAGAGAAGTAACATACCCCGATTCATATGGAAGAATTACTATTGTAACCTGGAGCATGTTCAAATACGTGAACCACTTTTGTATCTCTTGCGAAGTGCTCTTTTTTCTTAGCAATGGTGCCAGCTGTGAGTTCAGAATAAACACCTCAGAATGGCTCTCTCTCTCGGAAGCTGGCACTTTATTAAACTACAAAAACAAGGGTAAATCATTGAGGAAAAAGGAAAGAACCTAAAGAGCAAAGAACCATATCATCAGTAAAGGCAATTTGTATACTTACTTTAGGCACACGTATAGGATAGCGTCTGAGATATGTGCTTTCCTATCCATCAAAGTCCTGAGATCCACCAGGTCAAGTGAAAGTTTTCTCTCACCATCTTCCATTGCCACAAAGACAAACACACCGCTGTTTCCAACTCTTCTATTTCTTTGATGTACCGTTCTTTGCAGATTCGCTAGGGGTCTATTCACTTGTTGATCCTTTTCTTTTTTGATCCGTTCTCTTCCTCCCGTTTGGCCTCCTGTTCTGCCCTTGCTCTTGTGTTAACATCATGTGTAATCTCTATAATTTTTATTTTATCCCTTGGAGCTTTCGTCTCGCTGGTGGAAGCATCAGGATATCTCTCATCTTTGGACCTATAAACTCTGTAGGGTGTGGAAACTTTTCATATCTCCATCTAAGCCTCTTCAGTGTGTCACTGTCCTTGGGCATTGTTGTCATCCTATGCACGTGGGAACTCACAACACATAGATCATTAAAGTACTCTAGGAGAAAATCTTCAGTAGCCTCCTGTATAGACAAAGCAAGGCTGTCCTCTTCCACCTTAGAGTTAGGTTCCATTGCTCACAAATGGACCTGCACAGCCTCTGAAAAGGGAGCTTTGGAACACACAACTCTACACACAACTCTACACACTTCTCAGCTTTCCTGATTTCCCCCAGAATGTAGAAGTTATGGGAAAACCTTCTTGTTCTGGCTTGGCTTTTTCTGAGAGGCAGCCTTTGCTGCCAATCCAGGCCCCTTACCGTGTCTTCTTGCAGTAGCTTTTGTCCTCGCCATGAGCTATGAGTAAGCTTTGAAAAAAGAGACATAACTCTCTCTCTCTCTCTCTCTCTCTCTCTCTCTCTCTCTCTCTCTCTCTCTCTCTCTCTCTCTCTCCCCTCAATGTATGCCTCTTGGCACTCAATAGCTATTCTATTTAGTGTGCATTTGCATTATTGCGCCAGACTGCACACACATACTGTGTGTGTGTGTGTGTGTGTGTGTGTGTGTGTGTGTGTGTGTGTGTGTGTGTGTGTGTGTGTGTGTGTACGTCTAAGACTGCACTAGTGACACCTCTATCTCTATTTGTGCGGTTTGGCATGATAGCACACTTTTGTTAGTCTTGCAAGCGCCATATCGCGCCAAACCGCAAAAACCACACACACTCTCTCTCTCTCTCTCTCTATGGTTGTACTGTATGTGTGTGTCCGTGTTGTATATGTTTCTCCTTGTGTGCGCGTGTGTGTGTGTGTACGTCAAAAGAAAGATATACCAAAGCCATCGGTGCCTTATTGTGTTTGACGGAACGTTGTCAATGCCTTCTCGTGTTGTTGGAAAAATGTAAGTGTCTCTCTCTCTCTCTCTCTCTCTCTCACCACGCGCACTGTTACAAATAGAATAAAAAATGTGTCCTATATAATATTCATAACTCACACATGTGAATGGTCAACATCACACATGCCAGTTATTACTATCACATGTGGACAAATGTCACCCTCTCTCTCTCTCTCTCTCTCTCTCTCTCTCTCTCTCTCTCACGCAGACCCTTACAAATAGATTAAAAAATGTGTTGTTTTTAATTTTGATAACTCATACGTGAATGGTCAACATCACATGGACTCACATGTGTGAGTTATTTAAACCTCACACTACTATTAATGGTTCTCATTTTTGAGAGAGAGAGAGAGAGAGAAAGAGAGAGAGAGAGAGAGAGAGAATCCACTCCCACATAAGCATGCAACAATGGCAATAGGTAAGATTGCTTGCACTCTCTCTCTCTCTCTCTCACACACACACACACACACACACACACACACACACACACACACACACACACACACACACATACATGCATGCACAGATAGACACACACAATCTTTCACACACACACACACACACACTCACAGAGAAACATATACAACATAGACACACACATATAGTACACCCACAAAAAGAGAGAGAGAGAAATGAAATGAAATGAAATGTTATATTAACCTCTTCAAAAGGCCAAAGTGACCTATGAGACCAAAGTTACAACCATATGACATCTGATACACTATCTGGAAAAGAAAAGAAAGGACTGAAGGTAAGTATCTAGCCCTACAATACATCAGTAGTAGGGAGCATCCAGAAGCAGCAACTAGGGGGAGTGGGAAGCTAATGCTACTAGTCAAAATGGGGTACATGAGTACATGGATACATGAATACATGAATATGGGGGAGTACAAAAGTGACAGTGAGTACAACAGTATATGGCTGGAGTGGTAATCATCCTAGGAGCTCTAGCATGGGTCTCTGCCGGATGGCCTGGACATCTTCCATAGTGAGAGAGAGAGAGAGAGAAAGAGAGAGAGAGAGAGAGAGAGAGAGAGAGAGAGAGAGAGAGAGAGAGAGAGAGAGAGAGAGAGAGAGAGAGAGAGAGAGAGAGAGTGGTTTGTGCAGTTTGGCACATATGGCACTTGCAAGAGGAATGGAAGTGCGCTATCGTGCCAAACCACATATTATAGATAGAGGGGTCGCTTGGGTTCTAATTCCTCCCAATGTTTTACTCATCGGAATAGAGAAGGCTTAAGCGGGGAGCCATAGCGCTAGATGCAAAATTTAGTGTTGTGGGGAGGAGAGACGTGTGGATGAAGGCTCCAAAGCTATTGAGGATCACAAAGAAAAGGTCTATTGACTTCACTATACTGACAACCTTGAGGAGGTTATGGCACAGATAGAGGAGCCACAGCTTGTGAGAGGATAGACAGAGGAGCAAGGATTTCCAACTGTGGAGCCAAGAGAATCTAGTTCCCCCCTTTACTTTGTTAAGCAGCATAATGATGAGGAACCCTATTTAGAAGACCAGGATATGGGGGCAAATGAAGATGAATAGGAGAAAGTCGGTGTTCTCAGTCTGGTGTCCCTTTCCAAATGACTTGCTCACTAGAGGCCCTCTATTAAGAGGGATTTCGATTTCTCAACGGAGGCTAAGGAGGAGAAAGGGCCAACTCGTGACACATAGATGCAGAAGTAGAAGAAGAAGAAGAAGAAGAAGAAGCAGCAGTAAGTTCTTAGCACAGACATGAAGGACAAGAAGGAGGAAACTATTGAGAGCAATGATCTTGCCTTAATTGATGAGAGACTTTTCGATTTTGTTTGTAACGCTGGAGCTGCTGATGACTTTCATATAATTGCTGAGATGTTTAACAAGCCTTTGCCAGTAGAGTCAATTTTGGACCAACATGCAGAGTACTTGTCAAAACAGAGGGACGATTTTGAAAAAGCAGTATCCAAAGGAAGGCTGCTGCTCTGCTGATCAGGCTTATGTGCACTTGCTGGATTATGCACCAAGCAATAAGGCAAACAATTTTTTATACAAGAAGTACAGCAACTCCCATCTTCCTACAAGTCTACTTGGTGTACCACGCACATGAGTTGTTGTAGGCTACTGTATGAGCTATTGGGATTCCTCTGCTACTTGCACTGCCTCTATAAAGAGCTTCCTGAAAGGGGTGAAGAATTGCTCTATGAAGTTACTATTGAAGATGAGATTCTCCAAGAAGATGAGTTACCTTCTCAAGAGGCAGAAGTTGAGGAAGAGATACAGTTAGTACAGGAGAAAGAGGAGGAGAAAGAGGAGGCCAAGTCTATGGATATTGTTGCTCTTAAGACGTGCATCATACAGAGACCTCTAGATGTAGATCTCTATAAAGTGCAGCAGTGTGGTTTAATATTACCCCAGTACTGCCAGAATTCATTGTGGATAACAAATGTTATGTACTCTTATCTGCTGACATTCAGAATATTTTCAGTCTTAGGGATTTTGCTCTATATACTCTTATCTACTGACATTCAGAATATTTTCAGTCTTAGGGAAGATTTTGCTCTATGTGCTATTGCCAAATTTTAGGAAGAGAGCAGTGGATTTGTCTCAGAAGATGATAGTGATGACTTAGCATTGGAGGAGAATTACAATAGTCAAGAGTGTCTCAGCATATGTTTGAGCAAAGCACATAAGTTCAAAGATGATGGCTTTGTGCTAGACGATAGGACCTTCATGGAGCTTCAGGCCAAATATGGCTATGATAAGTTGAATGACTCCACAAAGGAGTGGATGAACAGAGTAGGAGAAGATAGAAAAAGTTCTATTAACCTTTGGCAAGACCAACTGTTTTGTGACAGATGCTCTCTCTCTCTCTCTCTCTCTCTCTCTCTCTCTCTCTCTCTCTCTCTCTCTCTCTCTCTCTCTCTCTCTCTCTCTCCCTGTGTGTATCTCTCTCTATGCGCACGTGTGTGTGTGAAGAAGTGATATGTAGATTTTGTTTTGCAGAGTACGTTTGAAGCCAATGACAAATTATTGCAATGGAATAAAAGGGAGTACTGTGGCCGAGATGCATCTCTCTCTCACTACCTACCCAAATTGTCTAAGGCAAAGATGATAATCTACCACAATGCCATGAGCCAGGAAGGGAGAGTTGCAAATTTTTTATTCAAGACATTGTCCCTATTTCTAGGTGGAACAATTATTCCTAAAAGTTATGAGAAGATTATTTTGATAGAGAAGTCCACTTCCTTAGAAGTTTTTAGATACTACCCTAGTTATGCCAGCACCCAAAGGGGTTACTTTCATACCTATCCTGCAGCAGCATTGTCTCTAGGCATAGAGAACCCATAGGAACTAGAAGAGTATGGCAAACACTGTTTGCTAAGGTATAAACGAAAGCTAGAACCACAGGAATTACAAAAGTCATAAGAATGGAAAGATATAATTACAAAAGTCATAAGAATGGAAAGATACATTGTAAAAGACTTATGTGTTACATCTATCTATCCAACGATGATTAACAAAAATCTTTTGTTCTCTCCATTTGTTTTGTGCTTGTATAGCATCTGAGTTTTTAAATGCCTTGAAATGCTTCAATCTCTTCCTTTCCATATCTCTGAGTGTGTCTGCATCAGTTTGGATGACCTCAAAGTTTCTTTTTTGTGTAGTTGTTGCAGTATCCTTCTATAGAACTATTGGAACACTTCTTGTAGGCTATTTACCTTACTTTTTCTACCACCATATACTTGTTGATAAAGCAAGGCATGTGGTTGTAGAGAATATGCTATATAAGAAAACATACAATGTAAGTTGTATCGAAGGTTGGGAAACAAGAGTAAGCTAGAAACATATCATGTAGTGTGTAATGTTGGTGTCAATCCAAGTAGCTCTGAATGCTTTTTTGAATGCTTGTTATTTGTCTTGAAAACTCTTTTTGTCTTGCTGGGAGTAGTCGACTTTCTCGCACATTTGGAACAGAGTATCAATTGAACGCCGAACATCTACTTTGACATTCCTTGAAGCACCTTCTTAGTATTTCACTGCATTATGCAGCTTTTTTCACTATTGGTACTCAATTCTGCTTGTATAGGTTGTTGTATATTGCTTTCCTAACTTTGTGGGTTTGTGTTGTTGCTGATTATTCATCATTGGCTTGGAAAGAAAGCTTCTTGCCTTAACAACTCCAATAGAGGGCTTCATTGGAACTTCCTTTTCATTAGATGACTTTTTAGTGTCCTTCAAAATCTGGACATTACCTCCATATGTAGTCCAATTTTAGATAGCACCTTCTCCAATGCACGGATGGCTTCTTTCCTCTCTGCTACATTCTTGATCTTCCAAGAAAAGCCAATGTAGAGATATACCAGTTGCTCTATGATACGACACAAAGCATGAAGCGTGCATATATGCACATTGGAAAGAGGAATCTCAAACACTAGTTTAAAGTTCTCATCCAAAATTTGTCTGTTCGGTGGTCGTCTCCACCACCACTTAGAGTCCATCACCCTTGCGGAGTCCCTGCAGTAAAGGCATGGAGACTTTGCATTGGCCCCTTTGCTGCAATTAAATAAGTGCTTGCAAGATGCCATTGAACTTGAAAGTCCCCCCTTTTCTCTACATGGAGTATCCTGGTTGCATTTATCTATTCTTTGATGAGATTGGGGATATGTGTATGATGAAATACCCAAAACAAGGATTCATGGTTCTCTCTTTCTTGACCTCAAATGAACCTAGCCACTAGATGTTTGTCTTAGACTGCATGCTAAAATACTTTGGATCATCCCTACTGCAATTAGAAAGAGCCCTATTCATAAGTGTTATTATTATGACTCTTTCCATCTTTTTCTCCTTGATAATCTCGCACTCATCAAGCTTGATGACAAATTGAAGTACACCTCTTCTCTCCTCAAATGTAATATCATAGGACTCCACCATTCTCTTTTGCAAGAGCTCCAAGTCCATGAATATATTGTTGTATTCATTGTAGAATATGCTGCCACCTTCTCCCTTAAACTCTCCTACAATGTAGTATGAGTGACCAACATAGTGAAGCTGTTTTGTGTTTAATTCCTCCCTATGTCTCCAAACTTTTGTGGTGTTGGAAGTAGCTTTGCTTTAATGCATTTGGCCTCAAGGACTGATGACACTGACTTCTGGATGGCACTATAACCCTTACGACTGACTCCACTTGAATCCATGGTGGATTGAATATTCACAGCCGAAACTATATTGTTGGTTACAAATTCATCCACCATATCTTGTTAAACCACCTTGAACTTCTTCTCCTTTATCATTTCTCTTGCCATTCTTGATGTTACTAATGATTTCAGTTACTTTGCTGGATTAAGATTGGGATTGATATTCTCTTTATTAGGATGTATGACAGCCCTACAAATACAACACTACTCATTACTAACATAGAGAACATGTAAATCACAAAGCAACCCCATAAATAAAATAATATTAACTACTAACATAAAAGACATGTGAATGAAAATGCATTGAGTGCAACCTTACCTTATGGCTTGGATTCTCTTCTTTAGGTCTCCAGAACCAGGCCTTAACTTCTCGACGTTTTTGAGCTTTCTTCTCCGTATGCGCGGTCCAATGCTTGTGTCTTTTTATCCATATTTGTGGAGGTCACTTATTAGTTTGTTGATTTGACACTCTTGTTCTTCCAATCTAACTTTATGTGTCTTGCATTCATCTGACAAGCCAAGAAGCTCAGTTGCTAGAATAATGCCTCTCTCTTTCTTGCATGTAAGAATTTGACTTGCAATATCCTAGTAAGCCTTTAGCGCCATCACCTGCAAAATGCAAGAGAGTTGTGGGATTTGAAAAGGGAGGATTTGAAGCAGTACAGGGGTCAATAGGATAGATGGAGCCATCACACCAAAGATCTATGTGTTGCTTCCTCAACAACCTCATATGATCTTTGACATCTGATGAGAGCAATAGTTGACCACTTCTGCGTTTTTGAATGGGCGCATACTCACTATCTAGATCAATGTGTATATGGTACTTTCTCTTAATGCTTCCATGATTAGACTCTTCAATAGAATGAGTGTGTACATGGTTGTTCTCCATTGAAGTGTTCTAGAAATGAGTAATTTGGATATGAGGCAGAGTGAAAGAATATGACTCACTATGGTGAGAGAAGGCTTGCATTTGAAATTGGAGATGAAGGTTCTCATTGCCTTCAAACTGTCTTCCGTGCAATAACATCCTCCTGAACTAACTTTATTCTTAAAGTTTCAAATGTATCATTTCAAAGAAGGTTCCAACGAACTTTATGACGGCCGCGTAGAAGAAGATTTACCTCTTTGGCTCAGAGACTACACTTTTACGACTTTTACGTTCTTTTTATTTTAATATTTCAAGATTTTTTCTTGAGAGAGAAAATAGGAATCGACGATTTTCTTATAAGGCCCTACAAATGACCTCCAAAATGTCCTAATACACACTACACATGCAAGAAACGGATGGGAACTGGCATGATGTTGTGCTTGGCAAGCCAAATACTCAAGCTCACATGGTTGATATGCATGGAGATGATGTTGGAACCTCAAATATGGGGGGCAAGAACCACATTTGCACACTCCCATGCTACCCAGGAGGAGTGTTAACCACATATTGGTTAGCACATTCCTATGACAACTATGTCCGCACACTTATGTAATCCTATCATTTGATGAGGGAAACACCCTAAAGACGCTCCCAAGTATTGAGATTCAAAGGACAGACAAGAGGATCTTGGTCAGTTGGCCAAACCATAGAGAAAATCCTTGTAATTATGTTTTGGGCGCCTCGGGTCAGCTACTCCCAATTAGCCTAGTGGGAAAAGGCTTGAAACTATAAAAGTCGATTTCTCTTGTTTGTGACTCATTCTCCCATTTATGCAATAGAAGTGGAGTGTTCTCTCTCTCCCTCTCTCTTGCAACTCTAATCTAGCATGTGGTGTGCTTAGGGTTAGGATTTAGGAGTGATTGGTGCTAATCACTTGTTCCCTCTTACTTTCCTCTTGCTCTCTCTCTGTCTCTCTCTCTCTCTCTCTCATGATTAGGCTAACCAACACAATCCTCTTCTGTAGAGATCCCACACAATCTTCGTGAGAGAGCTTGCATCACCCGTTGGATTAGAGCAACTGCCTCGGTGTGACAACGAGTGCGGGGGGAGGACGACGGTGATGAGCGGCTATGGTGGAGCTCTTGAGCCATGCTCGAGCTCAGCAGATAGGAAACTTCCCATGACATGGTTAGGGTAGGGTATTCTTAACATTTTTGGCACCTCTGCTCTGGGGAGCACCATCCGCTACTTGTCTATGCCATCTTTGATTTGAATCCGACGGAGCCCCCATAGCCCGGTGCCAGGTACGCTCTTTTGTTGTATTTTGATGTTTTGTTTGGTTGTTTTGATGTTTTTATTAAGATTCATGTATAGCTTTGTGTTTAGAGTAGGATTATCACTTGTTTGAGTTAAAAAAAAACTTGTGATTTGGGTGGTTAGAGAGCCTAATCAAGAGGGTTTTTGCTTAAACAACCTAGACTCTTTTTGTTAATTTGTAGCTTTTTTTTTTGCTTAATTCCTTTGCATAGGTAGGTTAGCATTACTAGATAAAACACTAATCAAATAAAAAAACCATAAATTATCTCTTAATTTTCACTAATTATTAGTAACCTACTGGTTAGTGTGAATTAGTGGACTTAAAGAGAGCAAGAAACTAAAAAATTGAGCCTAATTGCTTGCAATTAGATTGATTGGAGTGACATTATTGTTCTAAACATTTGCCTTGACTCAAATCTATGCTTAGTTCACTCCAATTAGGTCCTAATTAGCAAGAATTAGCACTAATTTGGTCTCTTTTGTCTAATTTTCTCTCTTTTGAGTGGATTAATTAGTGACCTAATTAGTTAAATTATTTTGGAGTAATCACATCTTTGGATTAACATAAACATTGCTAATCCACCTATCAAATCCTCATGCTTAAACTCCTCACCAATTAGGAGTAACTTGAGGGCAAAGAAGAGGATTAAGGAGTGATTAAGAGTGGGATTAAGAGAGGACCTCACAAAAAAAAAACAAGCGTTCTGACCTAAAGCCACGGGCATTCCAACCTAAGCGTATGGTCGTACAAAAAAAAACTTTTAAAATCGAACGGCCGTTCCAACCTAAAGCCACGGGTGTTCTCTTGTAAGCATACAGCTGTACAAAAAAAAACTTTTTTTCCACAAAAAAAATAATTCAAATGGCCATTCCAACCTAAAGCCATGACCGTTCGCTTGTAAGCGTACGGTTGTACCAAAAAAAATAATAATTCAAAGAGCTGTTTCACACTTGTCACGGCCATTCAAACCTAAAGCCATGGGCGTTCGCTTGTAAGCGTACGACCATCAAAAAAAATTTCCAAAAAAATAAAAAAAATAAAAAAATCGAACAACTATTCCATACTTGCCACAGCCGTTCCAACCTAAAGCCATAGGCGTTTGCTTGTAAGCGTATGACTATATTAAAAAAAACTTTTTTTTTCCCAAAAAAAATTCTGAACGGCCATTCCTCACTTACCACAACTGTTCCAACCTAAAGCCATGGGCGTTTGCTTGTAAGCATACGATCGTACCAAACCCCAAAAAAAATAATTAAAAAAATTAAAAAATTAAAAATTTCTAAATCTTTTGAAGTGCTTTTGGTCTACATCGCTGACTCACTAGGGTCATTTTTACACGCATAAAACACCTCAAAAGATCATTTTTACCTTAAGGGTGCGTTTACGCACAAGGCAAAAGTGAGCTAAAACTCTTATATTGGACCTACACGCATCCCATTAAAGCTTCTTTAAGCTTCTGTGCACCCCATGGACACCTTTCGATCATGGTTGCATGCCCCCAATGCCTCCATTCCATTCGGCGGCACCCCGACCTCAATTGCTCATTCACCATGCCACACATGCTTGGCTAGGAGGGTTGAACGATCTTTGAAGAGACTTCATCTAGTGGGTCCCCTCCATACATGGACCCCAACATGGATAGACACCCTAAGAACATTCACATACCCTCTTCTCTATCCACCACGGATCTATTCCCACCCCTCACCCTTGCAACACCTCCCCTTATGCCACAACTTGATATTCTAAGCTTAGTTGTGTCACAACACTTGCACCCACAAACATCACATACAAAACCTATGTGGGCAAAAATTTTCAAACGTCTGTCAAAATTCCACGGAGTTGGAGACCCCGTATTCCACATCGAGATCTTTAACCAAATTTGTCAGGTATTTGAAATTTTTGACGATGCAATCAAAGTCCATCTACTTGGACTCAGCCTTGAAGGCAAGGTTGTGCAATGGTTCCAATCCTTGGACTCAGCCTTGAAGGCAAGGTTGTGCAATGGTTCCAATCCTTGGACCCTCAACAAAAAAGCGCTTTCAAAGCGGTGAGAGACACTTTTATTCTCGGATTTGTACTCTACTACGGACCCAAATGGAGCCTCATCATCCAATTGTTCCAATTGGAACAAAATCCAGAGGAAACATTCCGTGACTACATTGCACACATCAAGTACCTTGATTCACGTTGTGAAGAGAGGGAAAAATTGAGAGATAAGCAATTAATGGACTGTTTCCTCTTGGGCTTGCACAATCCAAGGCTTCATGACCGCTTATTGGTCAAGGACCCCTCCTCCACCTTTGATTAGGCCTCAAATGGGCGATCTTTGTCGATACAGTATGCGAGAAAGCTATTCTACGCTAATAACAACCCAAAGCCCATTTGTAACGTTACCTTCCTCTCCTCTCGGGCCCTAAACCTTACTAGTGGAACCACCCCAAGCTAACTACTCACACAAAGTGCCACTAAGGTCTTCTCATGTGGCCATCTTTTCACTCCAACCATTGCCTTTCCAGGCAATGCTTATGGAAAGATCCCAACTAGTTCCATTGCTAAACCTATGGAGCCATGTGCTCTGTCATCCCTGAGGCACCCCTAACTCCTCATCTCCCTCTTCCAGTGCCTCACATGGACCCTAAACCACTTGTGCACACTATAGGTGTACCCGCAAAGGGAAACCACCTCTTCTGTGTTTCCTCTGCCCCATGAACCCCATAGAGTGGTGAACTGCCCCAAAAGAAACGTCTGCCAATGCAACCACAATGTCATGGTTGTGGAATTGACCATTACTATAAGGATTTCCCTTTGCAATTAGTTTCTCATTCTATAGTTGAAGGCATGCCATCCCTCAATGTGCTTAGCATTCAGCATGGGAAGATATCCACTGTCCCATTGAATGTTGTCACACGGTTGTTGCAGGCCAAGTTAAAGAAAGCCACATCCCAAAAGAAACAACGCTCTAAGCACATTGGCCATGGTGACGATCAGGTTAGCATCTGCACAGGCTCAACAAAGACCACATCCTCCTCCTTCGATAGTGATGATCATGCTGAACTGCCACCCCCCCTGCAGCCTAGAAAAAACTCACCAAACGGGAAACACGGCTCGTCGCCAAATATCCCGATGCCATCCTTGAGAAGCAATGTCTTCAGGAGGCCCAAGCACTAGTAGAGAAATACCAGGCTCAACTTGAATCACCACCCATTTTTGTAACCTTTGACCCCGTACCTGAGTGTACACCATCCCCCATTGAACTTGAACTTTCGCACCATGTTAGGCAGGAGCCCTCGCAATTGCTCCAGACTAAGGAAGATCCATTCGCCAACATGATGTTGACAAATGATGATTTTTTCCCTTTTGCACATCGTCATCCTCCTATGCCTATTCCTCATCATCCTCCTATGCCTATTCCACAAACCACGTTCACATTGAACAACTCGATACGAACACTGACACGAGTCTAACAGAGACTCATGAGGTCCGCACACCAAATTTGCTGAGGTATTTTATCCTCTTACTGTAACTACCTCTCAACATCCACATCTGTCAAATAAGGACAAAATTAAACTTCCATATACTATTGCTGGTCCACCCTATGATCAAGGCCCCATCCCTCAAGAAGCCCATACTCATCAATGACTTGGCTGGCCTCTCTGCCTTCCTTTCCTCCCAAATCCAAATGCCCATTGGAACCTTGTTTAAAGGTAGTCCAAATTTATGGAATGACCTTCGGGATTGGATGGAACACAAACTACAAGCTTATGTGGACGAGGAAGCTCTAGATTCCTTGGATGAATCTGAGCCCCATCATCCAAACTTATTCCATAACCACCGCCCACAACACAAAGGTGCACTGACAATGCACGTCAATTCACTGGGACAATATTTTGAAGGTGATGACACAAACGCAGCATTGCCCATTTCCTATAATGGACATGTGGTCAAAGGCATCCTGGATGGAGGTGTTGGTGTAAGCATCCTCACACAAACATTTTGGGAAAACTGGGGCCAACTTGATCCCACCAAATTGGTGATCAAGCTTGCAGAGATGAGAACTCCGCAAAACCCATGGGCCTAGTGCATGACCTTAAGGTCAAAGGCTGTGACATGACATTCCACCTCACATTTGTGATCATGGACTTTCGTAATGCCGCCTATGATGCCATCTTAGGTCGCCCCTTCATGAGACAAAGTCGACTAATCCATGCCTAGGACCTGCATTATGTCTACCTCTGCAAACAGCCTCAAACACTTAAGGTCAATTTATATACCTGGCACTCACATCCCATGGCCAAATTTCCCTTTACTGAAGATTTTGTGACCACCGCCAAGACCAATGATCTCATAATTTGCAAGGCTTGTCAATCATCAAGCCCTTGATGATGTGCAGGTACCATGCAAGATTGCTTCTGTCAATAGTGATGAAGTCGACCCCACGATTGGCTTTAAATCCTTGCTACACTTGACACCCTCCCAGGTCAAACTCGGCAAGCTCCACAACCTGAAACAACCACCCTTCGAGTCTAGATAGATTTCCGCTTTGGTAGAAACATGCAAATAAAACATGCCTTACTGTCTCCCACAGCTAGCTATAATGTTACATTCCCGTAACGCCGCTACGGGCATTACCACAAGAGGGGACGGCCTCTGGCTCACCACCCAGCCATAGAGGAAGAATGAGGATTGCCCCTCATCCCCCAAGCTATATAGTGTGTGGCCTGCCGTCCACACTAGCCTGGCCGCCCATGACTCCGCACGGGCGTCCTCTCCCACTGAACCCCGGACATGGCCATCCGGTCTGCCGTCGGTCACAGGCATTACAGCCTACGTGACATTACCCCCCCCTTAAGAAGAGTTTTCGTCCTCGAAAACAAACTGGGGAAACCTTTTGGAAATTGCACTACGGCGTTCCCAGGTTGCTACTCCTCATCCCTATCTGTCTATTTAACAAGTACCTCCTGGTACACTTTATGTCGGGTTTGTCTGTCACGATACTATAGAATCTTTTCAAAATCATGTGGTATCTTTGGTGGCTCTATCAAGTCCACCAAAATCTCTGGAGAAACTGCGTTCTCTAACCCGTGAACTGATATCTTCAGTTTACTGACATGGAAGACAGGATGAACTTGAGAACTCTCCGGTAACTCAAGTTTGTAGGCTACGTCCCCAATATCTTAAGGACCTTGAAAGGACCGCAATATCTAGGAGAAAGTTTATCACACTTTCCCGTTTTGATGGTTGCTGACTGCGCAGGAACCTTTAAAAATACAAAGTCACCTTCTACAAAGGTCACTTGTATGCGTCCTTTATCGACAAATGTGTTAGCGCGATCCTGTGCGCTACGGATGCTCTCGCGTGCAGCTCTGAGCATATCATTCATATCTTCAAGGAAAACCTTGACAGATTGAATCTTCTCCTTTTCTAGGCCTACAGCCATCGGAGATCTCGGCTGGAATCCATACATTAACATGAATGGTGTAAATCCAGTCGCTGAGTGTTTGGAGCTGTTATAGGCAAACTCCAATAAGGGCAAGTACTCTTCCCAATTAGATTGCTTCTTACTAACATAAGAACGCAACATATCCTCTAGAATTTGGTTAACTCTTTCAGTTTGACCATCAAACTCCGGATGATCTACCATACTCATACTCAGAGTAGTATCCAATTTTTTGAAGACTTTTCTCCAAAAATGACTGTTGAACTTTCTATCTCTATTTGACACTATATCTGCGGGCAGGCCATATAGCTTGTAGAGATGTTCAATAAAGAGTTTTGCCAACTCTGGCGTTTTTACAGTTTTCTCGTGGTAATAAACTTTGCCAGTTTAGTTAACCTGTCCACTACCACCCACACCGAGTCATTCCCTCGACTCGTCCTGGGTAAACCGGTAATGAAATCCATGGAAATGCTTTTCCATTTCCCTTGAGGAATCTCCAACAGATGGAGTAGTCCTCCAACCTTAAGACGTTCATGTTTATTGACCTGGCACTTACTGCATTTCAGCACATAAGTCTGGACGTTCTTAAACAAACTAGGCCAATAAAACTGTCTTTTTACTAGTGCATAGGTCTTCTGAATCTTAGGATGACCCGCACTTGGACTATCAAAACTATACCCCGAAGACTCGGCTAGCCTTTTCGGACTAACTCTTGCCTCGCTACCTGCCGCAACTACGGCCAGTCTCTCCGAACTAGCATTACGTGCCGGCGAGGAAGGTGGGCGCGGCTGTGACAAAGTGCGTACGCGTACAGCACGCCAGACCGCTGTAAAGACAGGATCATGCTCACACAAGCCGATTTGGTATTTCAACCAAAACCCCAAGGCAAATTTCATGCCTTGATTTTGCATCATGTCATTAGCACAGAAGCTAATGTACTGGAGAGCACTCTAGTAGCGCAAGTTCTTAGACTATGCTACTAGATATATGTAGACTACGCTACCATGTTGCATCACCAACTTGGTAAAACTTCTCCTTGGAAAGCTCTACGTCCAATCTAATCATGCATCACAAGGATTAGTTCCAAAGTTGAGAGATACTTTCTCTCATAGAGTAACATCTTGGCACAAGCATATGCTCTAGAATCTTGTTGAGTTTCTAACTACCATCAATCTACGGATGGTTAAACTCCACTCCAACTCAGAGTAAATGTAAGTTTTGAAGATTTCCCTTCAAATATAACAATCAAACTTCCTATCTCTTATGCCATACTATCTCTGCGGAACCATATAGTATGTGGAGATGTTTGATAAAGATTTTGCACCACTACGGGTGTCTGGAGTTACATCCAATCACTTACAACTCTTTGTTGCTATTACCAGACACATCCCTTCAAGTATTGTCTGGACTTACACAAGTATTCGAGTTTATGTGATATTTGAGGATATCCCTCCTTTCCTTCAAGAAAGGTTTTTGTCCTCAAAAACTCTACTGTCAAGCGGACTACGCGCTAGTGTCATAGGTCCAAGAACAAATCTAGACCATGTTTAATATATTTTTATTCTTGAGGCCTTCCAAGAAACTTTTAAACATCTTGCAACGAAGATGTGGTATAGTGTCTACGCACATATGGTGGTACTATTGATAAATTGCTTTGCAACAGATCAGTGGTTTCACACTTGTGACAAAGTGCTTCATTGTTGCATATTATTACCCTTCATAAGCGGTTACACACTTATGAATCATTTGGGTGGGTTGTACCATCTATCAAGAAAATACAAACTACTAATAATCACATTATCAATCCACAGATAATGACTGAGTTGCTGCGAAGCCATAGGTTGCTAGATAATTGATGGTAATTACACAATTCAATGTCTCATTACATCATACATTCAATATAAATGCAAACATCACAGTACTTCGTGATGATAAACTTAGGAATTTCATCCTATCCCTGTTTGGTGTTGGTATGAAGTATAACTATGAGAACATTATTTGCTGCCTCCTCATCATAGCGGCAAAGCTACCTACCCATCACAGGTGGCAATCTCTACCAAGCTATAACCAATGACAAGCAAATAAACGAGTACTCTTGTAAGAACTTCATAACCATATCTCACACCCAACTCATAATCACTACGGATTAAATGCTAGGGCTTGCAAAATTGAATGTTATCTGATAGGCAGAGGGGATCATCAAACTACGGATGACCTCGACAACTCACTAGGACTAGTGATGTGTAACTTTTAAGTTACCTTACTCTCTTGCTAATTCCATACCATCGAACAAATCGGTCCCTCGATTTGAGCAACATCAACATATTTATGAGTACCTCGATACTCATGGATTGTGGTTCGGTAATTTAAAATGTTGATCTAGAGTATCTTTCACTCGAGGATCTTAATGTTATTAGCAGCTATGTATTAGTAGTGAGTAACTACGTACCCACTATCATCACACTAGTAGCTCCATACTAGTCTGTGAGTAACTCCCTACTCAATGGCGTACCTCCCCCGAGTGAAGGTACCATATACAACCATCTATAACAAGATGCTTAAGTCACTTGCTGCTAAAAAGTGACTACACAAATTGACCCCTCCATTGCACATTGCAGTACAATTTCTGGTATTACAACACGAAATTTTGGACGTCCTTATCATAGAGGTCAACTTAAAAACTAGTGCATAGGTCTTGTGGAGTCTCGGCCGACCTAACCACACCACTGGTGACTTTCTACAAAAAAATGTGGCGCCAAAGTCACCACCTATGTACTTTAACTCCGTAAAGTACATGGTTTCATCTATCATCTATGGAAAGTTGTAAAACATTCCTGCGATGGATATTTATCACCCTAAAATCATTGTGCACTATTTTAGTGTGAAGAGCTTTTTTCCTGGGTACCATGGTTCACCCCAAGCTCATCTTTTGCTAAATTCTCCGATTTAACAAAAGATATGTCTGCCTCCGAACACTCCGGTTCAGTCCCAGACTTTGAGTTTACCTCTTAACACTCCGGTTAAGTCAAAACTCACCAGATACAGTAGGATTTACCACTAAGCTCTCCGGCTTAGCCTTCTATCCTAACTCAGCCCGAGTTTATGTACACTTCATATGTCGGATCCGATACTAACAACAACCAGGCTCATCTGGAGTGAGATACTACTCACTATTGCCATGTAAAACCTTATTAAATCCTAGAAATGCTCCACTCATTTCCCAGGGGTCATACGACTCTTAGGGTTTACACACACATGAACTTTGTAAGCAAAATAGCCGGTCATGCAATATTACAATTGCTTATGTAGGAAAGTAATATATTTCCCAAATTCATATGGTAGCAACTAACATGTGCTCACAATCGCACACTTATGTTGAACATAGGCAAGACTACACTTGCAATATGCTATAGGGCGTCCCCCATGCATGAAACTGTCCAACCAAACTAGTCTTACTGCTAACCTCTAGATTTAGATCACTCCGGAACTAAATCACTCTGTTAGCACTAGTACACCATCATGGTCTTGCTACCTAGAGCTTCTCCGAACTCTGTAACTGGGTTTTTTCCCAACTCATGGCTATATTTGTAATTGTCAAAGTTCAAATTTTATCTTGCACACTTTATCACTACGGACAAGTGTACATACAGACCTGCCAAAGAGTCAAGTTACATGCACAAGCCTTGGCGTCCCATTCCACCAAGACTACAATCGATTCCGTGAGAATTGATGTCCCATACCATCAAATTACCACCAAACCAATTGATGTGACATATAAAAAGGCTCTTTCCCCCCTCGAAAGATCACCACAAACTCTCGAGCAGTGGGATGTCGACGCATGGCAATAAAAAGAAGAGAAAACCATGCTAGTGAGTTTAAGAACAGTTCTCTTCAATCACTTCTATAAGGGTATGAGCATTACATCTCAAGACTATACCCCTTCAGATTTACCTTTGATTTCTACAAACCAATCCTAAATCTGCTATTATATCTAGGCGTATGCTAATCCCTCAGATTAGTACTCCTAGATAAACCATTCAATTGAGTACTGCTAGCAGCACTGCTAGCTCCTTTATCCCAAGTAATACACACCTTAGGGATTACTTTTACAAGGCAATCTACGTGACTAAATCAAACTTAGTCATTACTCTTAGGCCCAAGTAGTGACACTATTTTGTTACCAACAAGGGCCAGCTTGCCTCTACGGGCCAGCTCTCTTGTTGCTACAAACAGTAAGCAATTGTTTGGACACGAGGCATAACCACATCAAGACTACGCTTGTACATGGTTCTCATTTGCCAAAGTTTATCACAATCTTCTAGCATCTGTTAAAAGATTGTGAAGGGTTATGAGCACTACGGCTCAATTAGGCTTACTTCAGATACTCAATCTAGAGTAGGTCTAAAGACTAGCCACCATAAGGTAGCTTTTAGAGTAAGACCTCTCAGGGATACTCCCATCCTATCAAACGAAAGGAGTAATGACATACTCCAAAGGTGGGCAGAGTAGCTCCGTACTCTATTATAAGCCATGTTGAACAATTAGACCGTTAACATCATGAACATCCAGGTTTCGATGAACTCCAAATTGAAAGATCACTACGGACCTCACTCTAAGATTACTACAAATCTTAGAATAATAGACCTCTAGGACCATGCACAAGTGCTTGCATCTCTACGGACCTAGCATAATACACTTTGGTTGTTAAGCACAACACAACACTGCGGTTGTTTAGTACGTCCTGATCCAAGAGATCATCTCATGATTCTAGGACCATACAAGTAGTGTCAGACTATATCACTAAGCCTCAAAACGGGCTACGCTACAACATAATTGCTACTGCGTGTGGCTACGCACCCGCGATCCAAAGATAACTCGATGTCGATGTTGTGTTGTGTAGCCACACACACACACGGTATCTATGGCAATAACGGTGTTGCGGGTGGCTATGCACTCACGACATGTATGTCAATGACCCTATCAATTGCCTCCTTCGTGTGTGTAGCTCCGCACACATGAATAATCACCTATGGACTCGCTTGTATCCTTTTGGATGTCCACGGGCACGCCTCTACGGGCACACCAATGTACAATGTGGAGAGTGCAAACCTCACGCTGTTTTGCTGTGTTGCAAACCGCGTTCTCTTTGTGGAATCCTTGGCTTTGGTTGGCTGAAAAATGAACTCGCAGCCACAGAGAAGGCTTCCCGCAACCCCCCCGTTTCCCAAGCTGCCCAACACACACATTTAAAGCGTGCGAGGAGGTTTCTTTCCGTGGGAACTTCCCCAACATTTTAAAAAAAAAAATTATTAAGGTTCAAAACCTTATCATCATCCCGTTGCTCTCGCTGGCGCTTTTTTTTTTTTTTTTTCAGCTGCTATCGCTGGTCGTCGTTGATGGCCGCCTGCAGTGCTGGTGGCTGGGCTGGTGGCTGGCCGCCGTTGCCCCTGGCTGGCCGCCGTTGGCTGGCCGGCCGCCAGCTTGGCCGCCTGCCTGGCCGCCACTTGGGCTGGCCGCCTGCCTGGCCGCCGCTTGGGCTGGCCGCCTGGGCTGGCCTGGCTGGCCGGGTAAGGCCTGGCCGCCGCCTAGGCTGGCCTGGCCCATGGCCGCTGAGGCTTTTCGCCCCCCCTCAAACGAGGGTCACGAGCGCCCCCTCCTCTGCACAACGTACAACGCGGGCCAGCGGTCTTCTCCAGCCGCATTGCGTTCACCTCCACGCGCCCGCCGCCGTCGCCGCCTAGTCATTCAAGCCTTATACAGCCATTCACAACATTTTCATGAGACCATTTAACCCAGTCTCTTCGGCCACACAAATGACGACCATTTCTTCAACGCAGTGGGGCTGCTCTTCGCCCCCCCCACCTCCCACACACACATTACAGAGGCGACTTCTTTTTCTATGAAATGAATTTGATTCGCCAATTTCAACGCAGAAAAGAAAAACAAACAAACGAAACGAGATGCTTACCTCCAATTTGCTTGCTGTGTGATGGGGAGAGAGAGAGAGAGAGTTCTTCCCCTCCATTCTTCCATGGCTGCCTCCCTCCACACCCTCCATTCCGGATAAGGATAAGGAGACGAATGGTCGAAAACCATCGAGTGGGCTCCGGTCCCCCGGTCACGCGCGGGCTCTGACAATCCCATCGAACCACGCTCTGATACCAGTGTTACATTCCCGTAACGCCGCTACGGGCATTACCACAAGAGGGGACGGCCTCTGGCTCACCACCCAGCCATAGAGGAAGAATGAGGATTGCCCCTCATCCCCCAAGCTATATAGTGTGTGGCCTGCCGTCCACACTAGCCTGGCCGCCCATGACTCCGCACGGGCGTCCTCTCCCACTGAACCCCGGACATGGCCATCCGGTCTGCCGTCGGTCACAGGCATTACAGCCTACGTGACATATAATCTTTTGCCGTGGGAAACATGGGTCTCTCTAGGCAAACCTTCTCTTAAAACTGCCCATGCCAAAGTTCAATTGCCTAGTGGACAATGCATACAAGCCTTGGGTCTTTTACACAAAAATGTAAGATTCCTCCCTCCAGCTTTTGAGGTTTACAGGTGTAAGAACCTCCCCTTCTGATCTTACAATTATTTCCCTCTTTGAAATAGAAGAAAGATCCTGTTTTACCCTATTTTGGTATGGAGAGAGAAAATGTCTAGAGAGAGATAATCCAAAATTGAGATATTTTTAGATATAAAAATCCTCCTAGTGTCTAAAATGGATTCCTCTGAAATAGAAATTCAAAAAGAACTTTTCAATGTGCATTTGGAATATATTAAAAATATGTATAAAGGACCTTAGCCTAAGGGTCTAGATTTTCAGAAATTTTTGGATTATGGTCCAATTAAGGTTCCTATGGGCCAATAGGATCAATCCAAGTGTGGGGAGGAGATAAATCCAATGAATAAAAGAAAATACACAAAAATGAGTAAATGCCCACATAAGATGAAGAGTTGACTGAGTACAAGGTTTATTAGTTAAAAACTATGAGATATTACTAAAAAAATGAGATATTTGGTATAATGATACATTTTTGACACCTTGGTAAGGAGGGTGGAGACTTCAAGGAGGCACCTATTTCACACATGTGGTGGAGTTTTTAACTCAAAAACATTGTGATATTTTTTATCTCTCCTCTCTCCTAGATCAAACCAAATCAAAAGGGAGCCAAACTAGGTCCAAATCTTGTCCAAATTCAGCCAAACTGAACCTGGAAAATTCTAGAACCTAGTTGGACTTGGTTAGAGGCCTCCCTCACCTATAAATAGATCCTTAGTCTTTTGTAAAAAAATCTGTGAACTATACCATGCCAGTATTACATTAAAACAATGATATTTTTTATTATCCCTTAAAAATCCTCTACTTTTGGAGAGAATGGAGCCTCTCTCTCTCTTCAACCATCCTTGGAGCTTTCTTTTCAACACACTAACCAATTAATTGGTTGGGGGCTTCTTCTAAGATAGAGAAGCAAGCAAAAACAAGAGGTAAAGTGTAATTTTATGGTTTTTTCTCTACTATTCTCAATGTTTTCACTTCTCAACCCCTCTTAAGCTTGAGAAGTTTCTAAATTAAGTGTTTATGATGCAAATCAAGCTTTTCTTAAGAGTTGTAATGAATAATTAAGAAAAGTTTACATTTATGCTTAATTAGGATGCTCCCATCACACCCATTCACATCCATCACATTCATTGCATCCACATCACATCACATACATTCTATCCACATCTATCCATATCACATCACATTCATTCACATTCACATCCATCCATTCATTCACATTCACATCTATCCACATCCATCCATTCATTCACATACACATCTATCCACATCCATCCATTCCTTCACATGTACATCTATCCACATCCATCCATTCATTCACATGCACATCTATCACTTCACATCTCATTCTCATCCATTTACATCACATCACACCCATTCACATCTCATCACATTCACATCCACATCCATTTACATCACATCACATTCACATCCACATCCATTTATATCACATCACATCCACTCACATCTCCTCTTATTACATTCACATCTCATCTAATCACATCACATCCATTTACATCCCATCACATTAATTCAGATCCACATCACATCTTATCACATCCACTTTTAGTACCGTTTTCTACTTTCGATACTTGATAGGACTTTTCTAAGTTTCTACCAATTGCTTGGCCTAGTTAAAGGTACTTTTTCTCGATCCCATTGAATCTACGTATCAGAGTGTTGTTGAAGGTTTAAAAAAGGAAAATAAACCTTCTCAGAATTGAATAGTAAAAATTTAAAAAGAGCATTTAAGTATTGTATTTTCATTCCTTAAGCTTCATTAATGAGAATTAATTCTAAACTTCTGTTTACTCATTGGATGCTCGATTCTCCCAGGGATTCCAGATTCTCTTTTCTTAATAAGAATTATCCAAGTTTTCTCGATGGATATTTTCATATTCTTTCTCAAATTTCTCAAGTAAAATATTTTCAATATTCTTCTTTTTTAGTAAACGATTCATGGGATATACAAAAATCAATTCTACCCATATTTTCTAATAAATTTAATAATGCTCAAAATTTCACTTTTGAATTATGCCAAAAATTTCTCTTTTACCATTTAATTTCTTGGATCTCAATTATCATGGGAATTCCTCTTTTTGCATGAAAATAAATTTACCAAAAATTACTCTTTTCTCATAATCAATTAATTATACATAATTATAAAATTTATT
The DNA here is from genome assembly GCF_041138505.1 of Cibotium barometz. Lineage (NCBI taxonomy): Eukaryota > Viridiplantae > Streptophyta > Polypodiopsida > Cyatheales > Cibotiaceae > Cibotium > Cibotium barometz. Next base: position 22,711,477 of record NC_141047.1, on the reverse strand, counting down.
TCACATGAATATGATGAAAATCATTCTTTTTGCATAGAATGTCAAATCCTAAAATATGGTAGGAAGTCCTATTTTTGCATAAAAATAAGATATGTATTATTTTCTAAAATTTTAGCCATAGCTTCGCTGCTATTACTGATAATTCTTAATTTTTTTCTAAAGAATAAAAGCTTGTAATGAAAATATGATAGTAGTTCCTCTTTTATGCTTAAATTCAAACTATGAATTTAAATCATAATTTTAACTAAAATTAAACATAACTATGATTATCCCACTAGATTAAGCTAATTTCAACATTCCTCTTTTTCCAAATTGTTAGGATAATCTATTTCTCATTTAGAATGAATTAGAGTAGTTTTCAACTACTCATAAATAATCTAAAAGAATTTACCATTATTTTAATAGCACAAAATCATGAAAATATGATTTTCTTAATCTCTAGCTTATTAAGCCTAGAGCTTAGCTTTGAATTAAGAGACTATCATTGAGAAGCATCCTTTTTCAAGGGATTTAGCCATAAGATGGCTATTGTTTTAGAGAGAGAGATTTACTTAAAGAAAGCATTACAAATAAGCATAAAGATTAACTTTCTCTTAATTAAACAATAAGACTTTAAGGAAAAGCTTGATTTGAATTAAAACAATCATTTAGAAAGCTTCTCAAGCTTGAGAGGGATTGAGAAGAAGAAAGTTATTGAGAAAATTGATTTTACCTCCAAGTTTGGCTTGATTCTCTAATTGCAGTACCCCGACCAATCAATTGGTCCACCAAGAGGAGAAGAGCAACTCCAAGAGTTGTTGTAGAGAGAGAGAGCTCCAAGCTCCCAAGATAGAGGAAAATTTAAAGGATAATAGAAAATATGATTATTTTAATATAATACTGGCATGGTATGGCTCCCATATTCCATTACAAATGACGGAGGGTCTATTTATAGGTGAGGGAGGCCACTAACCAAGTCTAATGGATTCTAGAATTTTCCAGGTTCAGTTTGACTCAATTTGGACAAGATTTGGACCGGTTTGGCTCCCTTTTTTATTTGGTTTGATCTAGGACGGAGGAGAGATAAAAATATCGTAATTTTTTTGAATTAAAAACCCTTCCACACATGTGAAAGAGGTGCCTACCTCAAGAGTGTCCCTTTCCTTACCAAGGTGTCAAAAATGCATCATTATTCCAAAATATATCATTTTTTAGTAATATCTCATAATTTTTTTACTAATAAACCTTGTACTCAATCAACTCTTCATCTTATGTGAGCATTTACTCATTTTTGGGTATTTTCTTTTATTATTTTGGATTTATCCCATCCCAACACTTGGATTAATCCAATTGGTCCATTGGAACCTTAATTGGACCATAATCCAAAAATTTCGGAAAATGTAGACTCTTAGGCGGCTAAGGTCTCTTATACCATTTTCAATTAATTCCTAATGCACATTGAAAAGTTCATTTTGAACTTCTGTTTTAGGGGAATCCATTTTAGACACTAGGAGGATTTTTATATCCAAAGATGTCTCAATTTTGGATTATCTCTCTCTAGACATTTTCTCTCTCTAGGCCAAAACAGGGTAAAACAAGATCTTTCTTCTATTTCAAAGAGAGGAATAATTACAAGAACAAAAGGGGAGGTTCTTACACCTTTATACCTCAAAATCTGGAGGGAGGAATCTTACACAACCAAAGTTTTATTGTATATCAAAATATTATCTAAGAAAACCACCACGCATTTTCCTAACAGATCCTGAAATATATCATTCATCATCTATTGGAAAGTTGCTGGTGCATTAGTGAGACCAAAGGGTAACACGAAAAATTCATAATCACCATAACGTGTCCTAAAAGCAATTTTAGGAACATCTTCCTCTGTAATAGGGATTTGATGATAACCGGTTTGCAAATCAAGATTTGTGAAATACTTAGCTCCTTGCAACCTATCAATAAGATTGTCTGATCTAGGCAATGGGTATTTGTTTTTAATTGTAACTTTGTTAGACGTTTGTAATAATCAATACACATCCGCCAAGTACCTTGATCTTTTTTCTTAACCAGGAGAACTGGTGCACCCCAAGGAGACTTACTTGGTCTAATTTGACCCATCCTCAAGTATTTAGCTAGTTGCTTTCTACCTCATCTTTCTCAGTCTGGCTAAGCCTATATGGAGGAATACTAACAGGTTCTGCACCCGGCAGCACTAACTCAATCTTATGGTCCACCTCTCGTTTAGGAGGTAATCCATGAGGTAACTCATCAGGAAATACATCCTGAAATTTGCTTTTAATGTAATTTAACACTTTACTTTCCCAAACATCCATAGAAATAGTGTTTACATCAAAATGAACACATGAAGACACTAGATCCATAACCAATTGAAAAAGTTTATAGTTAGTTAAAAAGATTTTCCATTAACTTAAGCTCATTAATAAAAGTTTCCTTGGGTACAACAATGTTTTCCTTAAGAGTAACAAGTTTTTCATTGTGATGGAAATACATCAAATGTTTGACCTAATCAATAGAAAGATCCTTATTTTTTTTATGAAACCATTCCATCCCTAGAATTATGTCTACATGACCCAAGCTCATGACGTGAAAATCAAGTCTATCTAAGTACAATTGGATGTCTAATGGTAGTTTTGACACCTTCTTGTCCCAAAATTGGACTTGTCCTCCAGCTATCATGACCTTGTACATGTGATCATTCTGTGTGGTTTCCAGCTTCATCCTTTGTACCACAATGTTGTCAATAAAATTGTGAGTACTACCAGGATCAAACAAAATATGAACCTGATGTCCATTTATTGATCCATAAACACGAAATAATTCGTTTGGACCAAAAACATCTTTACTGAAAGTACAATATGAACATTGGCTTCCTTCAAGATGCGTAATATTGACTTCAAAAAAATTACCTTGAAGTTCTGTAATGTGTATAGATTTCTTTGGTATTAACTTTTTCAGTGCTGCATTTTATCTAGGTGTTGTAGGTCCATTCAAAGGACATAATTTCTTTGTGTGTCCCTTTTTCTTGCATCTAAAACATGTGATATTATCCTTGCTCACACAAATTTCTGCTTCTTGCTAGCAATGTCAAATTTTTTTGGTTTTGGTGTGAAAACCAACTTTCTTTTTTGTCCACTATTTGAAAAAGTGAACATGGATTTCTTTTTATTAGACGATGGTTTTGAAGTGTTGGCACCGACCATAGTCTTATGAAAAACCTGAGCTGCCTCTGAATAGCATCCTCAGTCATTTTGACCTTGCATTTCTTTACCTCGTACTGATAATCACGAGCGAGACCATTGATGAAAATCCCACACAAGGTATGATCATCAGATTTGGCTTTGGCAGCCAATTGTGTAATTTTCTACATAAAATTATCAAAAAACTGATTTGCCATGCTATTTTTAACAAGCTTGGCAATTATTTCAAATTCATCCTTTGGTTGGACAAACTCTTGCTTAAAAGCTTCCTCAAAACTTTGCCAAGTAGTGAGAATGGAATCATCTTTGAGATCCTTCCACTAAGTTAATTTCTTTTCTTTAAATAAACCGTGCGTCATTTGCAGCTTTTACGTATCTGTGAATGGATGAAAGGCAAAATGTGTAGTCCACCTATTGAGCAAGGCATCTACACATTGAGTCTTCTCCTTTCTCTCACTGCCATACACTTTTGGTGCAAATGACAGAGCAACCGCTTTGGTAGGAGCAGGAGGTGCCACCAAAAGAGCTTTTTGCAAAGTCAAAATCTGTATCTTTAGTGACTCCATCTCGTCATGACATCTAGCAATAGTTGTCTCAAGACGCTCTATCACTTCTAAAAATTCACTCTTTCCAACAGCCTTCTCTTCTTTAACTTAAAATTTTAGATCTTCCCCACCCAAGTTGGGATGATCACTCATCTCATCAACATTATCATTGACTGAGAAGTCAATATGAGCCATTGTAATAAAATTCTTCAAAAATCACGATCCACTTGAATTCAACTTCGCTTACCCTCTTTTGACCAAAACGATCTAGCAAATCAATTCGCTAGAACTGACTGCACATAAGAAAAAATGCTTTAATTAGTATTTTGGTGGCTAAACAAGGGTAAAAAATCATGAAAACACTGTCTAGAATTAACCACAAGGAAATAACTATAAACACGAATAATCCGCATCTGTCTAATGTCGATATGTAAAAAACATACTTTACCACTAGAAAACCCTTGAAAATATTAAATTCTCGAGAAAAAAGAATTATCATGATTTTTTCTTAATTTTTTCTATTTTTTTAGGATCGTAAAATTTACTAATTTTAAAATCCACCAAATTCTATCTTATGGCACTCCAAATCTAAAATTTTCTAAAAAAATTTAGTAATAAAATTTACCAAAATACAATTGATATTTCAAAAATACCAATTTTTAGAATTTCTAAAATAATTTCTAGAATTTTCCTAATTTTTGGTAATTTTTTAAAAAATTACCTTGTGAATCCCATTGAATACGAAATTTTTCAGTTCTGCCCACGACAATTCTTAAATCCAATCAAAATTTGTAATTTTAATGAATTTACTAATTTTTTGGACAAAAAAAAGTTTTTTTTAAAGAAATTCGAACGGTCATGGGCGTCCTAATGGCCACACCACATGCCGGTCACCAAACCCAGATATTCTAAAAATTTGAAATAACCTTTGTCTAATTTTCTATGAATTTTTAAAAAAATTTAAAAAAAATTAATGCTTCCCGAATGCATTAGAATACGAACGGTCAAAAAAATTCAAAAACCGAAAGGTCATCTCGGAATACGAAAAGTCAAGGGTTGCTGGAAAATGAAAAGACAAAAAAAAAACCATAATTTCAAAGGCCAAAAAATTGGGCCCAAAGGTCAAAAGGACTCATTATATTTTTTTGTTAAAAAACCATGAAATAAGATTTTTTTTCTCTTTTTTGAAGCTTTAAGCTAATTTCAATTAGCTTTAATTAAAAACTATTAAAGCTTTTTTTTTTTTTGAAGAAAAATGGGGGGGCGCTGTGCGCCGCCAGCGCCTGAAAAAAAACATCCCCCATGGTGTGCGAATTCGACTTGGAGAGAGGGAGGGTGGAAAGCCAACTCCTCCCCCAATCTTTCTCTTCTCCATCCCCTCCTTCTTCCCATTCCTCACTTTTTCTCTTTCTCCTCTCTCTTTCTCTATGAGCTTTATATAAAAAAATTAATCGTAAGAGGTTGTTCCCACGTAGAAAAGAGAAAAAAGAAGAAAATCTCGACGGAGGAGAGAAAAAAGAGCCTATGCACACGGAAGAGAACCCGATGGTGCGTACATGCATCAGGAAATTATATTTTCCAGCCTGCACGCTTTTTACGGGAGAAACTCGTAATAAAAACATATTAAAAACGCCTAAAATTACTATATAATGCTCAAACAATGTCCTAAAAATTAGAAAAAAAATCCTAAATTTATTTGAGATGTAGGAGAATCCTTTTTTTAGCAAAATACCCACATTATCATATGCAGTATTTTGGTAAAAAATTCGTAAATGCTTATAACGTCGCGATATTTCCACTCACAAAATTTCCCCGTAACGTCGATACGTCCTCCAAGTTGAGAAGCATGGTGTTCCAACTGCCATATTGATGTTCCAAATGCATAGACCACCAAAACAAACCCAAAAATTACTTTTTTTTGCTTAGTAAATGTTTAAATTTTACTTTAAAAATGCTAAAGTTTTTGGAATAATGAGAGAAAAATAAGAGGAGAAAAACATCAAAAATTAACTAGAGACTGCTTTTATACCACTGTTAAAACCCTAAAGATCTCTCTAGCTAATAACCATGCATGAACCAGGCATATACTCATCCACCCAACCACCCCCAAGCCCAAGGATGCACACATGAATACAATGAAGTATCACATATCTTACCTTAGTGTCCCATACCACCAAGAGATATGACTTCACTCTAGTAGCACTTGGCTCTGGCTTGAAATGGCAAGAGAGTAGACACAATGATCTACACAAGAGAACATCCCTTGAGAATGCCCCATGCCCCTATTATATAGGAGGGCCCTCAAGTGACTCTTGACTCTCCATTTCCATGTGTGACCCTTGGTTGCCTGATCATAACCTCAACCCAAGGTTAGATCTAACCCTTGCCTCACTAGAGCATGCTCCCATGTTCACATGCCTAGGGTGGGTTAGCCTCCTAGTATATGCACATAGCAGTAGGTGTGGATGAAATCGTACTGCGATCTGGGGTATTGGGGGGAGTGGCGGAAAGGTTAGACCTAACCCTTTCCCCATTAGAGCATGTTCCCATGCTCCCATGTTCATGTGCCTAGGGTGGGTATAATGTGCACATAACAGTAGGTGTGGATGAAATCGTACTGCCATATGGGGTATTGGGGGGAGTGGTGGAAAGCTTTGTATCTGGTCCAAAAGACTATCTCCACCATCATGTCTTCAAAGGTTTGGAGTCGCCAGGCTGGCATCCCCATTGAACATGTTCATAGTACTTAAAGGGTTGCTTGAGGGTGGGGCCCTTGTTGATGTCAAATGCAAGGCCTTGGTCACCTTCATCATAGTGATGCCTTGTTGGAAACTCGGCCAATAGGGTGATGATAAGGTTAAAGAATCGGATGGGTGGCGATGATGGCCTTATTGGGAACCTTCTCATATTTAACATTGAAGGCATTCATATGGGCTATCATGATCTCTTCTATGTAAGGGCAGCTCTACTGGAAGGGGGGAAACTGAACCATGGGAAGTTGAATTGTATCTTTGGGTTTCTCTTCTTGATGGAATAGGTCCCATGCCCATCGTTGGGCGGATGGGGAGGTACAACAGGTTGGTGTGGATATGTTGTAGGGCTTGGCAGCACTCAAGTCAGATGTGGGGATTTAAAAGGAATGGGCATCGCCAAACAAGTTGTTCGCCCATGAGAGCAAAAGTGATTAGCCTTATGTTTGGGTTGGGGTCGCGTGTCTCCCACATGTTGTCTTAGTGGGTGCTGCTTCTTCTAGGCATCCTGCTTGGCGTCGATGTAGAGGCATGGGCCATTGATGTCCATACGATTTGTGACTTTTCTCGTGTTGGAGTTGGCAACCAAGCAGGATCCGGATGGCCTGTGTGAACTCAGTGTAATCCAGGGGGGTCGTGCCAATTAAGGGGATTGAGTAGGGGATCCACATTGTCTTGGTCTTGTGGTGGCTGTGGGGGGATTTTTGCTTCCCTGAATGTCGAAGGATCCTATTGGGTTTGGGGTTCTTAGAGTGGAGGGGTTGTCGATGGAGAGGTTGTGTATAGAGCGAGGCATCAAGAAGAGTGGGGGGCATGGTGATGATGAGGGTTTGTGATGGTGGAGTGTCGTCAGGCCCAACCTGATGTAAAGAGGGGGTGAGGGTGGCATAGGAGAAGGAGGTGGTGAGGATAAGTGAGGAGGGGTGGTGTGTGTTGGGTGCCATGGCCCTGGGTTTGGGTGTCACTACTTGGGGAGGGATCTTCATCATCGTGATCATCGCTGTTTGTGTGGCAATGATGGGCTTTTTGGAGAAGAAAAATATTTTGTCTAGGTGAGTCTCTTTTGTTGTGAAATCCTGGGGAAAGGCCAAATGGGATTCATTGATCTACATGATGGTGGTGGTGGGGGATCTCCAACTAGTGGTAGACCTGTATATACAACACTAAGAGGCCCTAGGGGGAGTATCGCTTAGGTGCTTGATGATGAAGGGCCTTGTGGGCCATGTAGAGTTCCTACCACCCTTCCCCTTCCATCCAAGCAAGGGTAGTACGAGATTTTGAGGAAGCACAAGGAAAAGGACAGAGGCCATTGGCACGATTAGCACAACCAAGGCGTTGGATTCTATGGCTTGTCGATGCTCTAGGATGTGGGCTAATTGAGAAGGTTGGCTGTAAGAGGAAGGATGAAGAGGGTAGTGGGGTGTCAAAAGAGATTTGGCTTTGGAAGAAGAGGGTGACAAGTAGATTGATGGAGTGCAGAGGATTTTGGTGATAATGTAGGAGAGGGAAGAAGTGGTGATGGGTTCCTCTAAAAAGATGTTATGTGGGAGGAGGTTAAGTTGGAGAATGTAGTAATGGAGTTCAAGGATTGTGGCAGGGTTTTGGCGCAAGTAGGAGAGGGTAAGAAGCTTAGTGGCAAAATCCATCAAGGTATCCACTTTTCGTTCCGTGATGATGGATGCCTGCCTCGGAGCGGTTGGCTGCTCTTGGGCGCTCTCATCAGTACCCCGCAATTGCTCTGCCTTCTGGGCCAACATTTCTTCTATAACTTGCTTGTATGCTTGGAACGTGGTGTGGATGCTCTCCTAACTTTCCTAGGCAACCTTAGCAATGCGTTGCATCTCATTGGCTTCCCTTTGAGCTAGGGAGCATTTTGCCTTAGCGGACCTGCACTCCTCCTTAGCTTTACACAATTGAGCTTGCAGGTGATCGTCGATGATGTTTAGGGCTTTTGCCAAGCTGTTCTTGGTCCATGAGATGATGAGTGAGGCCTGCAGCTTGTTGTTGGCCGTTCAAATTGGCCTGGACGCTTTGTTGCTTGGCACTGGAGACCAAGAGCATGGCCGACTGAGAAGCTGTGACGTGCTCATTTTGCCCTTGCATGTATTCGGTCATAGAGGTCATCAACTCCCTTGCTAAATTGGAGAAACCAGGGGAAAAATCGGGGATGGTTCCTTGTGAGGCGTGGATGCCTTTTGAGAAAGCCCATTGGGATCAGAAGCACCCGGCTTGGACACATCGTGAAAGCACCCGGCTTGAACCCATCACGATGTGTCCATGGTATGCTTGTTGGTGGTGGAGGGTGATGCAGAAGGGCCTTCGTCAAGGGCAATTTCTACCGGGGGTGCTGGGTGATGAGTGAAAGGGTTTCCTCCAAGAACTAGGAGGTCTTGTGGAGATCCTCCTCCTTTGTAGTCCTACGCGGGTCTTCTTCTTCATGTGTTTTGATATGATAGTGCTTGGAGGAGGCAGTGTTGTTGGAAGGTTGAGGTTCAGGCACTGGGTGAGGGACGATGGCCTCCACCTGTATAACAGATGGGGTTGGGCAACGTGTTCCACCCTGCAGCATGGAACAACACTTTGGTGAGGAGAGATGTCACTAGCTTTCCTTGGGGGTTGGTGTAAATGGCATAACCAGCTCCTATCGCATGATGTTGTGCCACTCCATGCCATCCTTGGTCGTGGGTCCTTGGAATGTGCACATGAAACATGGCATGGCTATGGTGGACATAAGGTTGCTCAATCTTGGGGAGTTGGAGAGCTTCTCAAACTGCGTCTAAACTGAGGTGCACTGTGAGGGGGGCTCCTACTAAATCGAGGACCTTCCCTATAGCCTAGCTTGCATTTTAGTTTTTGATGAAGTATAGGTAGTCAAGTCCCCAAGGTGCCATCGTGGGTAATCCACTGAGCCCGATCTATTCTAGGCGTGCTACCACTGTTGGTTCGTCGGCTATGGCATGGTAGCACTGCTATGTGTAGTACAAGAGCTTATGCTCTACCTTGTGGGTGTTCTTCATCAGGCTATAGATCGCATAAATATTGACCGGCGGTTCATGAGGGCTTCACCTAGATGGAAAATTTGGGTGGTGTGGATGCCATATTCCTCGAAGCAATGGTCGGCCTGTCCTTTCTTCTTCTTGGGGGTGTGGGTGACCAACTTGAGAGAAGAGTCAGAGTGCTCTACACTAGCCATGGCTACGAGTGAGTAGGAGGTGCAGGGAGGGCGAGCTGCTAATGAAATTTGGGAGAAAAAATGGCAACAGTTCAACTAGAACAAGACGGAAAGTCAAAAAACAAGAGGGGGTGGACCCTTATATAGATTTCCTAGGGAGGTACGTCTATGGTGGCCTAGAAGTGGTATGGCCGTGGCTATGAAGGGGTACGATCGTGGCTCTAAAGGGGTATGGCCGTGGCTTTGAAGTGGTATGGCCATCGCTATGCAGAAGGTGGGAGGACTGGCCGTGGCTTTACAGTGGGATGGTCAGGAATGAGCAAGTGTGAACGGCCATGGATGAGCAAGAGTGAACGGTCGTGGTGATGAGAAAGACCGAACGGCCGTGGATAAGTAAGAGTGAACGGCCATGGATGAGCAAGAGTGAATGAACGGCCATTGGATGAGCAAGAGTGAACAGCCATGCCTTTGCCCTTGGAGAGTTTTTTTGGGCACCCTATTTACAGGTTTTGTGCCACTACACTAGGTGGTGAACACCCCATTGCAGGTTTTGTACTGACTCCTTGTCTAATTTGCAATTGCTGCAAGTCAGGTCCAATTGGGCTTTGGGGAGGTTTGCAACTCTTCCTCTAGCTGTGCCACAACCTGGTTGGGAGTGGCTTGACGGTTAAGTGTTACGGAGGTGGGTTGTTGGTGGGTAGAGGTGGAGCTTGGTAGTCATGTTATGAGTGCAAGTGGGGTTGGTGAGGTTGAGGATATATCACTGATGAAATTGTTAGTTGTGATACTCATCTCCTTGGCTTCTTCTTGCACTTTTCCTTTGCCCTTATCTAGCAGACTTTGAGTGGTGACGCGTGTTCCCATCTTTGGCTACTACCATTATAAGTTGTGCGGTGGAGTGGACTTGTGGTGTTGTACATCGGGCGTTTACAGCCTTGGTAGCCATATTTATGTGTTGCCCTCATAGAACTTCTGGGCTTACAGGAGTTCTTTAGGTACCCGTCTTTGAGTGGTTATGGCTTGGGGACAAGTTGGGTTTTTCGATGTATTTTCTTCGGTGTTTGCTTTCTTCGGATGTTCTTTTTGACCCCCTAGGTATGTGGTTACCTTGGCAGTGAGCGCTGTTTGGTTTGGTTGGCAAATCTACATGTCTTGGCCTTTGGTGTCATCGAGATTTGAGAGGTGGGTTGGGATCTTTTGGGAATCCACACTATATTAGTACTCTCATAGTATCCCAATGCTACGAGGATCTCTTTTGGTACCCACCACTAAGTATTGTGTTGGGTGGATGGCTTCTGTGGTGGAGTCCTTGCTAGAACCTTTTGGGGATGTACCTGTGGTGCGCGGTTAGTATTGTTAGCAGAGTTATCTTGTTCAGTGGGTGACATCAACAAAGCTTGATGTGTAGTGGAGTCAGTGATGAGGCTTGGCAATGCTCATGGTAGAGTATCAATCTCTTTTTTGGTGGTATAGTCTTATCTTGTTCTTTCATCTTGGGGGCTGGGACCGTTGACGAGGATGTTATACCTTGCTACAATGGATCCCACGGTTCCAGCTTACGTGTCTTGAGGCAAGTTGTAGTGTGGTCTTCCTTGCTTCCCAGTCTATGTGACACCTGTTTTTGTGGCCCATCCATCCTCTTCCAAGGAGGATTTGTTCTTGCATTATTCCTATAGGCATGACATAGAACTTCCCTTCCAGGGGGTTATTCCCAATGTGAAATAGAACTATAGTAACACCTAGGCATTTAACACAATTTGAGGCGACTATAGTCACTATGGCCTGGGTGTGGAGTAAAGTAGGCTAGCCTACTGAGTCCCACATGTCATAGGACAACAGGTTATGATTTAGCACCCGTGTCTATAAGTGCTAACTTTTGGGCAAAGCTTGTTGGTGTATTCATTCCTAACCATAAATGAATAGGTTTGACTTCCCAGTCCTCTTCCTCAAGGTAACTACTTGAGCCATGTTTACAGAGATTTGCTTTCCTCTAAGGGATGGAGGCATGAAGCGGGATTTTGAACGGATTTTTCCTTCAAGCCTCTTTATTCTCTCTCTATAATTTCAGCCCTCTCTATCTTGCCCTCCTCATCCACCTCCCCAACCCTTTTCCTAGCCCTGCCTAGGCCCACCCCGCCCAGCCTCTCTCTCTCTCTCTCTCTCTCTCTCTCTCTCTCTCTCTCTCTCTCCCCCCCCCCTCCAACACACAACACACACCCTCTCTCCTTGTCCCTCTCTTCCTCCTTGCCCCCATACTTGTTTTGCATTATGAGATTACAGTTGCGTTTTGTTGAATACTGTTAGTCCCAGGTGGCTTAGGCATGCAAAATGGCATAAGAGTTAAATACCATATGTCGATATCAAAGGAAGCAACAAAAAAAGTAAAGGCCTGTTTGAAAATGAAAGCTAGGGTGGTAGAAGAAGTTCAGAGGCTGGAGCACAAGCATGAAGTTTTCAAGATTGAATCGCAAAGAGATGATGCACATATTAGAAAATACGATGTGCATGTGAAAGATGAACCGTGTTGTGCGTGTCTAGATTTTACAAATAGAGAATCTAAGAAGAAGCCTTATGTTGCATGCAAGCACTTGTACTTCATATATTTATGCGTTCTTGGCTTGAGCCAGAACGAGAATATGTTCATCCACCAACCTATCCTTCCGAACTTGGAGCTCTACAATGCCTTGTCTCATAGGAGAACCTACACTAATTTAGACCATTGAATGCATGGAATTCCACATGCCAAATTTTCACATTTCATGTCCTATAGTATTGTGGGACTTCTGTCACCTCATTGGAAGCAACCATATTGTAAAGGGTTCCATTGTGTAATATCTTTGTCTCTCCCCCTCCCTCACTCGCTCCCCCTTCTCCCTCTCTCTCTCTCTCTCTCTCGAAAATGTGTATGAACTTTGTGATACTACTTTCAAACAACATTTGTAAATCTTCTTGTTTTGCATTATGAGACTATAGTTGAATACTGCTAGTCCATTGTGTTTTTAAGTAGGTATTGTATTATAGAACATGTGGTCTTCTATTGATGAATGATAATCGTGTTACGAGTATTAAATGTTTAGAAATCTTAGGAAAATGAGAGGGGAAGAATGAGGGAGAGAGAGAGAAGCAAGGTGGGACATAAACCACATGAAGTCTTTGATAAAATTACAGCAATGTGATGAGCTATGGTGGATCAAATGCTAGAATCAACATCATTAACAAAGAGATTAGATGATAATTAAGATGTGATTAGTGAGCAATTAACTGATAGCTTAATGTAGGCATGGATAATAAAAAACCAGCAAATTCTCATTAGGCCAATGCCTCAATTTATAGAGTTTACATCCAAGCATCTAATCCCACTGATTTCTCCTTGATTCACTCCACCTCTTTTGCTTGATTCTCTCCACCTCTCCCAAAATATCTCCACACCTCCTAAATCTCCTCATGCTATCCTTTATTCTCTCCCAGTAGATTCTTCTCACCTTTTCACAGGTTCTCTCACATTTACAGATTCTCTTTTACAGCCTCTAGCCAAGGGCTTGTTCCCGCACACACCCTATTCGCTTGTATATTTCAACACCTCCCCTCAAGTGAATAATCCTAGCACACCTGGACCCTATACCAAGTTTCCCTCTTACTTGATAGTCCGCGACGAGTGCCTCAAGTCCCTAAACTCATAGTCCTTGACACTCTCTCTCTCTATGTGTTCAAGGCTACTACAAGTGCCCGTGACCTTGACTAAAGTGCTCACACATACATCTACCACATGGCCTACATCATCGGTGGCTCAGAGGTGGTTTTACTTTGTTGGGGCGGCACGTTACATTGGGTTGTAGGGTTTCTCTCTCTCTCTCTCTCTCTCTCTCTCTCTCTCTCTCTCTCTCTCTCTCTCTCTCTCTCTGAGATTTTCACATGGCTCCTCACTTCTTGGAGCCTCACATCTTCTCTTGTCTTTAGTCTTCTTGTCGTAGCAGCTTCTCCTCACGCATCCATGTCTTCCTCTTCTTTCAGTCTTCTTGTTGTGGCAACTGCTCTTCACGCGTCCATGTCTTCCTTCAATGCTTCCTCTAGCTCTTCTTCTTGGTGTTGATCCTCCTCTTGGAAAGAGATGTTCTTCTTCTTTCATGGCTGGGGCCACGAGCTTGTCCGTGAGTTCTTGCTCCATGTGAGCAACATGTTTTAATGTATTGTTGATAGTTCTTTTGGGCTTTTGATGTTTATCTTGTGTCATTATGCAATGCAAACCCAAATCTATACGGGAGGTCTTGCCTCTTGCCTTATTCTGGACAAGGGTAGTGTCTGATCCCATTTTTACAATGATGTAATGTGCCCAATACATAATGCATATAGTAATCATTCTTATGCACATTCCACCCAAATGCAACTCTGGCTGTGAATAACTTGAATTTGAGTGTGATTTGCAGACATTAACCAAGGGGTAAATGCAAAATGATGATTACCACACAAATTTATCAGCATAATTTTACCAGAAGTTACATTAAATCAAGGGTAACCAATTTGTACAGAATGGTTGGAGTATCAAACCATCTCCAAATTGAAATCTGAAGTTATGGGGATCTGTATCAGATACCTAATGGTTAATTTGAACCCTCAATTACACCAAAATATAGTGATTAGTATTGATTAATCACTGATTAGTAAATTAATCCTCTATTTTGTGCGTAAAAAACAGAGTATACGAGGAGTCCAGATCAGAGGCCTTAGAGTTCAAATGAGCTCAAATGCTTTCAAGGCCATCAATAGCAATTAGTCTAGTAGTAGAAGATTAAGCCAAGAAACACAAGATTTAATCAAACATTGAATGCTTAATCTCTGTTTTACCAAAGTCACTTGCAGATTTGACGAAGAGCTTGGATCTCACTGTAGACTTGATCAAATCAAATTCTGTCTTCACCAGCTTGTAGAGCACCCTTGAAAACCCCTACGACCAAGAGGAATTAGACCCATTGCAACTGGAGAAGAAGAGATATCATTTTTTCTCAGAAAAAATGACGTCAAATTAGCGAAAAACGTGAGCTTTTCTTGGTGGTTTGCTGCACTGATTCGCTTGGCTAGAGCACAAGTGAGATAGCTATGTATGGCTACAAGGGCTTGAGCTAATGTTGCTCCTGGAGGGCGATCAAGCCCCTCCACTGGCTGGGGGTGCAATGGGCTAGTTGAAAAGAGATAAAAATACTAATAAACTACTAATCCTAATTAGCCATATGATTAGTAAGATAATGGGCTCACAAATTGATGGATTCTAAGCTAGGCTCTGATACCATGTTAAAATTATAGCAATGTGATGAGCTATGGTGGATCAAATGCTAAAATCAACATCATTTTAATAAAGAGATTAGACGATAATTAAGATGTAATTAGTGAGCAATTAACTGATAGCTTAATGTAGGCATGCATAATCAAAAACCAGTAAATTCTCATTAGGCCAATGCCTCAATTTATAGAGTTTACACCCAAGCATCTAATCCCACTCATTTCTCCTTGATTCACTCCACCTCTTTTGCTTGATTCTCTCCACCTCTCCCAGAATATCTCCACACCTCCTGAATCTCCTCATGCTACCCTTTATTCTCTCCCAGTATATTCTTCTTACCTTTTCACAGGTTCTCTCACATTTACAGATTCTCTTTTACAACCTCTAGCCAAGGGCTTATTCCCGCACACACCCTATTCACTTGTATATTTCAACAGTGAAGCTTTTTTGAAATTGCATGTATAAGAAGAAAAGATACATACTCACTCTCTCTCTCTCTCTGAGATTTTCACATGGCTCCTCACTTCTTGGAGCCTCACATCTTCTCTTGTCTTTAGTCTTCTTGTCGTAGCAGCTTCTCCTCACGCATCCATGTCTTCCTCTTCTTTCAGTCTTCTTGTTGTGGCAACTGCTCTTCACGCGTCCATGTCTTCCTTCAATGCTTCCTCTAGCTCTTCTTCTTGGTGTTGATCCTCCTCTTGGAAAGAGATGTTCTTCTTCTTTCATGGCTGGGGCCACGAGCTTGTCCGTGAGTTCTTGCTCCATGTGAGCAACATGTTTTAATGTATTGTTGATAGTTCTTTTGGGCTTTTGATGTTTATCTTGTGTCATTATGCAATGCAAACCCAAATCTATACGGGAGGTCTTGCCTCTTGCCTTATTCTGGACAAGGATAGTGTCTGATCCCATTTTTACAATGATGTAATGTGCCCAATACATAATGCATATAGTAATCATTCTTATGCACATTCCACCCAAATGCAACTCTGGCTGTGAATAACTTGAATTTGAGTGTGATTTGCAGACATTAACCAAGGGGTAAATGCAAAATGATGATTACCACACAAATTTATCAGCATAATTTTACCAGAAGTTACATTAAATCAAGGGTAACCAATTTGTACAGAATGGTTGGAGTATCAAACCATCTCCAAATTGAAATCTGAAGTTATGGGGATCTGTATCAGATACCTAATGGTTAATTTGAACCCTCAATTACACCAAAATATAGTGATTAGTATTGATTAATCACTGATTAGTAAATTAATCCTCTATTTTGTGCGTAAAAAACAGAGTATACGAGGAGTCCAGATCAGAGGCCTTAGAGTTCAAATGAGCTCAAATGCTTTCAAGGCCATCAATAGCAATTAGTCTAGTAGTAGAAGATTAAGCCAAGAAACACAAGATTTAATCAAACATTGAATGCTTAATCTCTGTTTTACCAAAGTCACTTGCAGATTTGACGAAGAGCTTGGATCTCACTGTAGACTTGATCAAATCAAATTCTGTCTTCACCAGCTTGTAGAGCACCCTTGAAAACCCCTACGACCAAGAGGAATTAGACCCATTGCAACTGGAGAAGAAGAGATATCATTTTTCCTCAGAAAAAATGACGTCAAATTAGCGAAAAACGTGAGCTTTTCTTGGTGGTTTGCTGCACTGATTCGCTTGGCTAGAGCACAAGTGAGATAGCTATGTATGGCTACAAGGGCTTGAGCTAATGTTGCTCCTGGAGGGCGATCAAGCCCCTCCACTGGCTGGGGGTGCAATGGGCTAGTTGAAAAGAGATAAAAATACTAATAAACTACTAATCCTAATTAGCCATATGATTAGTAAGATAATGGGCTCACAAATTGATGGATTCTAAGCTAGGCTCTGATACCATGTTAAAATTATAGCAATGTGATGAGCTATGGTGGATCAAATGCTAAAATCAACATCATTTTAATAAAGAGATTAGACGATAATTAAGATGTAATTAGTGAGCAATTAACTGATAGCTTAATGTAGGCATGCATAATCAAAAACCAGTAAATTCTCATTAGGCCAATGCCTCAATTTATAGAGTTTACACCCAAGCATCTAATCCCACTCATTTCTCCTTGATTCACTCCACCTCTTTTGCTTGATTCTCTCCACCTCTCCCAGAATATCTCCACACCTCCTGAATCTCCTCATGCTACCCTTTATTCTCTCCCAGTATATTCTTCTTACCTTTTCACAGGTTCTCTCACATTTACAGATTCTCTTTTACAACCTCTAGCCAAGGGCTTATTCCCGCACACACCCTATTCACTTGTATATTTCAACAGTGAAGCTTTTTTGAAATTGCATGTATAAGAAGAAAAGATACATACTCACTCTTCCCCAAAAAATATGGAAACATGCAATATGGAAACATCCTTCATTATTTGTGATCTAGAAAATAAGAAAAGATGCCTTTATTATTGTCATTATTAAAAAGAAGAAAGATGTTTTTTTGTTGCAAAATTACAAGGAATCTCTTTATACACCTCTCCCACTCCATAGCACTTTGTCAATTACCATTTAGCTAAGGATTATTAGTAGAGAGTACACCATCCACAACCCTCCTACATATTGCTTGTCATGGCCTCATCAAATGTTAGCATTGAAGTTATTGCTGGGCGTATCATGAGAGAGGCCACCTGTGCGGAGGTCAAGCAAAAGACCGTACATGATGCACAAGCATGGAAAGGTCTACTGACATCCTTACCACTTTCTAATAGTGATGATGATATTTCTCAAGTGAAGTCCAAAGTGGTGAGCTCAATTGCAATATGGTGCCCATGGTTTTATTGATGATGTTTCGAGCATCTCTTGCTTGAGGAAGTGCTAAAGGGAACGAATGTTGTTTGCTTACTTTGTGCATTCACACCTTGGAGGACAAAGTGAAGCCCATGGAAGTAAATAAGATTGTGTAATTATTAGGATCTTGCATACCAAGACCAAACAACAATTTTGATTGAAGAGTTGTATTGTGAACTATATGTGAATGAACTTGTTTTTATTTTCACTTGGTAGCAATAACCTCAATTTAGAGAATGTAATGTTGACATATTCTCTCTCTCTCTCTCTCTCTCTCTCTCTCTCTCTCTCTCTCTTGATGGAGGAAGGAAATCTTTTAGGAATCCTCTTGTCTGATTCCAAAAAAGTGCTCACTAGAAAATGCTCACAAAAAAATCCCCTTGCATATACCAGCCTCATAGAATCCCAAACTCATCATTAAGGCTCTGCTTTGAGCCACTTAACTCTCCAACATATGAATGCCTTACTGAAATGTCAGGCATACCAATAAACTCATCAACCTTCTCTTTATCTTTATATGATGCACTGTTGAACCTGTAGAATTGATTTTTTGACGTAGCTTGTCATTCCATGGTCTATCAATAGACCCACTGCTAGAGGACTCTCTTGATCCACTCAATGTATCAATAGACCCACTGCTAGAGGACTCTCTTGATCCACTCAATGTTTGTGATTTTGTTGACCTCTATATTCTACGCAATCACTTGCTCTTGTGCATAAGCCCTAATCAAGTCTTTTATAACAACATACCAACTGCTCATCTCATCAAAGATAGCATCCCTCCTCACCCTCATCGCACATGTGATAAGGTTATAACATCTATACCCCCTTTGGTCAAGAAAGTAACCAATGAACACACATTTTGTAGCCTTTGGATCCAACTTACTACGTAGCTCATTAGGAATGTGTACATATGCAACGTATCTAAACACTTTCAAGTGTGACAAATCTAATTTTCTGTCAGTATACAGAAAGCTTTTTTGAAATTGCATGTATAAAAAGAAAAGATACATACTCACTCTTCCCCAAAAAATATGAAAACATGTCTTCATTATTTGTGATCTAGAAAATGAGGAAAGATGTCTTTATTATTGTCATTATTAAAAAGAAGAAAGATGTTTTTTTGTTGCAAAATTACAAGGAATATCTCTTTATACACCTCTCCCACTCCATAGCACTTTGTCAATTACCATTTAGCTAAGGATTATTAGTAGAGAGTACACCATCCACAATCCTCCTACATATTGCTTATCATGGCCTCATCAAATGTTAGCATTGAAGTTGTTGCTAGGCGTATCATGAGGGAGGCCACCTGTGCGGAGGTCAAGCAAAAGACCGTACATGATGCACAAGCATGGAAAGGTCTAACATCCTTACCACTTTCTAATAGTGATGATGATATTTCTCAAGTGAAGTCCAAAGTGGTGAGCTTAATTGCAATATGGCGCCTATGGTTTTATTGATGATGTGTTCGAGCATCTCTTGCTTGAGGAAGTGCTAAAGGGAACGAATGTTGTTTGCTTACTTTGTGCATTCACACCTTGGAAGACAAAGTGAAGCCCATGGAAGTAAACAAGATTGTGTTCTTATTATTAGGATCTTGCATACCAAGACCAAACAACAATTTTGATTGAAGAGTTGTATTGTGACACTATATGTGAATGAACTTGTTTTTATTTTCACTTGGTAGCAATAACCTCAATTTAGAGGATGTAATGTTGACATATTCTCTCTCTCTCTCTCTCTCTCTCTCTCTCTCTCTCGATGGAGGAAGGAAATCTTTTAGGAATCCTCTTATCTGATTCCAAAAAAGTGCTCACTAGAAAATGCTCACAAAAAATTCCCCTTGTATATACCAACCTCATAGAATCCCAAACTCCTCATCATTAAGGCTGAGCTTTGAGCCACTTAACCCTCCAACATATGAATGCCTTACTGAAATGTCAGGCATACCAATAAACTCATCAACCTTCTCTTTATCTTTATATGATGCACTGTTGAACCTGTAGAATTGATTTTTTGACGTAGCCTGTCATTCCATGGTCTATCAATAGACCCACTGCTAGAGGACTCTCTTGATCCACTCAATGTTTGTGATTGTTGTTGACCTCTATATTCTACACAATCACCTGCTCTTATGCATAAGCCCTAATCAAGTCTTTTATAACAACATACCAACTGCTCATCTTATCAAAGATAGCATCCCTCCTCACCCTCATCGCACATGTGATAAGGTTATAATGTCTATACCCCCTTTGGTCAAGGAAGTAACCAATGAACACACATTTCATAGCCTTTGGATCCAACTTACTACGTAGCTCATTAGGAATGTTTACATATGCAACGTATCTAAACACTTTCAAGTGTGACAAATCTAATTTTCTGTCAGTATACTTCTCCTCTGGAGTCATGTTGGAATTATTTGAGCCTCAGTGGTATAGGCTATGCCTAGGTGTTTTGGTTAAACACCCTCTTAGGTAAGAACATCCCTTATTAATGGTTGGGTCAAAAGATAAGGCCTTAGTGCCTATAAATACATTATTGTACATAATGTGAGTATTATTATTCATAATACCATCATTGTGTTCATGTGCAATCTCTCTCACTTCAGATCAATTGCACCTCTCTCTCTCTCTCTAGCCCTGGTCACCACCATCACCATGGCTTGAGCTTTCATCTCCATCTCCACTTTCACCTCTTGTGATCATGGCACCATATTTTCCTACATGGTATCAGAGCCTGGTTAACTCTTCTTGAATCCTTCCTCTTTCACAACCATCATGTGTTTCCATCTTGATCGCGAGTGAACACTTATGTCTCTGCCTTCTTTTCTTTTCTGTGTGTTCTTCAACACAATCTACATTTTGATGCTACAACCACCCACATTCTTCTCTAAATGTTCTTCAACAGAATCTACGTTTTGATGCTACAACCACCCACTTTTGTGATTTACTCTGTTCACTAGCTTGGAGGACTACTAGTGTGTAAATGCCGCCCTCCTGCATTGTGTATAACCTCTCCCCTATAGCACTGACTAAGCTGCCATCAACCAATCCTCTACTCACACTAGAAACGCAGCCTGGCTTTTGAACGCCACCTGCCACCACCAACCAGAGCCGCACGCATAAGCGGCTACTCTCAACAGCTTCCACCCACCACCATAGCTGAGCCGCCACCGGCTGCTTTCGCACGTGCCTGCTACTTTTGCCTTCCCCATGGCCATTGGCTGCTCCAAGGTCATATCTAAGGTTTCACAACTTTCTACCCTAAGGTTTCAATCCTTAATAAAAGTAATACTCAGAGCTTCAAAGATCCACATCATCAAGATCAAATTTCCAAACCTTGAAGCTTCTCATGTTTTTTGTGCTCCATCGTGCTTCTGTGTACAACAACAAGCACATGTTTAAACAAGGTATACATTGATCATATCCTTATTTTTTTTGAGATAAAGTATCATGAAGGACTAGACTCTTGAGATCTTTATATACCTGTTGTCATCCAACATAGTTTGTGTTATATAGTCTCTGTACATAGCCAAAACGGATTACACAAAATCTTTACATGCTTATAAACCAATCTGGCTATGTACAAAGGCTATATAAACCATGTCAAATGACACCAAATATGTAAAGATCTCAAGAGTCTTATTTTGACCATGTACCGCAAGCATATGGGGCACACCACACTAAGAGAATATCGAGCATGTAATGATCTCGATGAGCCCATTTCGAATGTGCAAACTACATGAAACATGTAGAGCATAATATTCTGACCATGTATAGACCACATAAAACATGCAAAGCACACCATCAGGAAGACTAAGCATATAGAGATTACATAGAGCCCATTCCAACCATATACAAACCACAAAGACTATATTACACACTTGATATAGAGACCATGTAGACCATACTAGGACAATGCTGACCGTATAACAATCATGTGCAACCAACCACCACAATATACCAATGAGAAAAAACATAGGACCTAGACATGACCATACAAAATGCACACACTGAGTATATAGAGATCATATGGAGCCCATATTTTGATATTCTAACCATTTACGAGACATATAGATTGTATAAACCACACCAAGACAACAGTGAGCATATAAAGTTCTCCGACAACTCATTCACAGTGATGTATAAAGACCACATAGACCATGCAATAGAGCACACAATGAGAAGATCTCGGACAACTCATTCACTATCGTGTATAGAGACCACATAGACCATGCAATAGAGCACACAAATAAGATGACTAAGCATATAGACACCCATTCCAACCATATGTCAATGACATGGACTATACAGAGCACATCAGAAGAAAATGAAGCATGTGAAGACCACATACAACCCATTGCACGTATGTACATACCATATGAACCATCCAAGAGCTCAGGATCTATGAATGATAGTTCATTCCACACATGTACAGACCATATGGACCATCCCAACACCAATGGATAATAAGAAGTATGTAAAGATCTCGCGCAACCCATTCTGACCACGTATATGGCATATCTTCCCCCACACCATGGTAATAACGAGTATGTGAGGATCTTGGAAATCTTGTTCTAAACATATAAGATAATATACATCGTGTAAACCACATCGAGATAAAATTAAGCATGTAAATATCTTAAGTAGCCCGTTCCAACCATACATAGACCACATGAACCATGCACGACACACCATAAGAAGTGAGAGCATATATAGATCACATAAGAGCCCATTTTTCTCAATACACGAACACATGGATTGCATAGACCACACCGAGCATTTAAAGATCTTGGACAACCTATTTCAACCATGTATAGAGATTATATAAACCATGCAAAGAACCATACAGAGCAAACCACGAGAAGACCAAGCATATGGAGATCACATAGAGCCCATTCCAACCATATGTGGATCACATGGATTATATAAAGCACACTCAGATCAAGATAAAAAATAAGATACTAGTAAAATATTATAAATATAGATGGATTGACGAATGTTTTTACACATGAACCTATAAACTTTAGAAACTTGGATGAATCTTTGAAATTTTCTATCGTATATAACATGTATTTTTGGCGAATTTGTCTCTAGAACCCACTAAATCAAAAAATTCTAGGGGATTTTTCCTTAAAAAGTTTCTACAGAAATAGCTCGATGATCCTCTAAAATAGCCCCTAATTTTTTCCTTGTTTAAGATAGCACTATGCATGTAAAGATCTTAGGCAATCCATTCCAATTGTATATACAAACCACATGGACTGCCATGTAGACACACCGTGAGAAGACCAAGCATATAGAGATCATATACATTATATTTCGACTATGTGTGAGACTACAGCAAGAAGCATGTAAAGACATGCACAACCTATTTCAATCATGTACAAAGACCACATGGACCATACATCAAAAGAACACCATGGAAAGGAGCATATCACATGGACTATAGAAAGCACACTAACCTTATGGACCGTCATGTAGGACACACCATAAAAAGACCAAGCATATAGAGATCACATACAACCCAATTTGACCATGTATGGGACATATAGACCATACAGACTACACTAAGACAACAACGAGCATGTAAAGACCTCAAGCATCCCTTAAGTAGCCCATTCCAACCATGTACAAAGAAGTGATAGGCCATGCAACAAAGAACACCATGGAAAAAAGCATATAGAATCCCATTCCGACTATATGCAAATCATCACATGGTCTATACAAAAGCACACCAAGAGAAGACCATATGTACGCACCATACTCCTTACCAATTAGATTTTTCCATGAAAATATCAAATGAATTGAAAAACATCATGATAATGTAATTTATCCAAGTTGTTTAATTATGACATACCGCAATACAACTTGTTTAATAACGCACATTGAAAACTCATGTACATTTTACTTTGTTCTTTCTCATGGCAACAAGGATTTCCCATAGAATATTCCTATGATTCCAACTTTTGCCATTCACCATTGTTTAAAAAATGTCTTAGCTTGATTGTATAGTGACTACACAAAAAATGTCAGTAGAGAAAGAAACAGACAAGCTTAACACTTTTTCACCAAATTTTCCACTCAAGGACATTAAGACTCCTGCTTAAACATCTTTCCTTGATGAGAAATATTTAAGTATCATATTTTCCTAGAAGAACAGATAGATGTATGGGATTTCTTTTGTAAGCATTTCTGGTTTTGTATAAATGATGCTACGATGGCTTTGATGCCAAATATGGATGCCATGGAGTATGAATATATATAAGCATGCCTTCTTGTCTACATGATTATGAATGATTTTCAAAGCAATCATTTTGTGCTATGTATTGCCAACAATTTGTTGAAAAATAATAAGTGGATGAGGGCAGTGTACCAAAAAAATTTGCCAGGTTTTGATTGAGAACTTGCTCAATTGGCTGGATAATCAAGTGGGTGGTGGTGGTTTTTTTTTTTTTTTTTTTGTGGGGGTGGGGCGGGGGGGGGGGGGGGGGGGGGGGGGGGGGAGGGGGGAGCACAAAGGGATAGGTTATTAAGAAGAATGACGAGAAGAATGGTGGTGAATGAAAGCTAACCTTGTGGTGGCACAGAATACACCTCTTTATACATCCATGTGCACAGAATAGACCTCTTTATACATCCATGATGTAACCTGTAATTTAGAAACCCTTCAACCATCTTGAGGTGATACAGCAGGATGATGCTTACTTGCTCCGATAATGCTAACGTAAAAGATCTGTACGAAGCACAACATGCTGCATAGACCATACACATGTTATTAGCAAGCAAAGACAAACACTTGGGTACAGTTGCTTTTCATGTTTTTGGTTTATCCTCATCTTTTGTATATAGTACTCACAACAAGAGAATGGAACTGCACCTTAATCTGTGTTCTGTTGTATGTGTATGTTGCATGCAAAAATGTGTCACTAGCTTGGATGACGGCAGGATAAGAGTACTCATTATTCTCTCTATCCTCCAAAGTCAAAACATCATGCCAAGAGTCTCCATCATCATACGAAACTGCAACCTTGAGAATCGCACGTGAAACTGTGTTGTAAAGAAGAATCAGGCGCCCATCAGGTACCTTGACTCCATCAATACCTATATATATATATATATATATTTTTAAAGGGAGAAAACAAAGATCATATTAAAAAGGATAATAATTATGCAGTCAGCCCTTGTCTCAGTGGCTAGGGCATGAGTATGAACCACATGTGACACCTGCCTAGATAATATACACTGAAAAAAAGACAATCACTGAAATAATAATAATACATGCATACCACTATTGGGATTTTCCAGCTCCGTGCGTTGCACATAGCTCCATGTTAGTCCTCCATCAAAAGACTCTGCCATGCAGACTTTCCCAATCTCAAGTGTAGACCTTAGCAAGAAGCGGATGCTATTACTCTTGGTTTTGAAGGGGACTGGTTGAATGACCCCCATAGGAATATCTCTTACATAAACAGGCCCGTGTTTGGACCACGTCACACCAAAATCAGGTGTGATCTGTACAAACATAGCTATTTATCAATGCAACCTTGCATCCAAAACGCAAGCCCTGATTGCTGATTCATCAAGGTGAAGCCTGACAAAAGAATTTCATTACCTCTGCCCATGCTCCCCACGACATGTAGCTCTCCACGGATGATCCACACAGAAGCTGCCCATTGTCCAACAAAAGTGGCTGGAAGAAGCAACATGCAGAAAAAAAAAAGTCCATATAAGGATTACTGAGGCAAATGGCTGGATCTTTCATGAAATAAACACAGCTTATACCTACTTTTCTGCAAGGAAAACAGCCAAAGGCTAGTCATAGTTGTCAAAACTCCCAGTGGAATGAAAGTGGCCACCCCCAAAGTGTTTTTTTTAAAGAGACTTTTGGGTACATCAACCTGATGGGCCGGAGCTCAGCCCTTAATTCATCATGTCACACCCAGCTACAGCGAGCCAGGGTCAAACCCACGACCTCTGCATTGGGACTTCACACCCAAAGTGTTTTACAAACTGCAGTTTTACAAACTGCAGAAGATGAAAACGAAAACCAATCTCGGCAGCATGTCGTCATGCCACATCATATGGTTTTTCTCCCTGCAGTGCTCCTCCCAACAGAGCAATCCACTTTCCTCATCTTTTGTCATAATACGACATGTAAAATCAGAACAAACAGTCTGGACAGCAAGTCTTTTGAGCCCATTGGAGGAGGAGGAGGAGGAGGCATGTATATGTGTGTAAAAGGACAGGGAAAGCGAGTAAGAAGGACAGAGAAAGAAGGGGGGAAGGAAGGGGAGGGGCGGGGGGGCGCCGGGGGGGGGGGGTGGGATGGGGATGGGGATGGGGGGGGCGCTTATGTCATGTGCAGATGAATCTCCATCCTTTGCGTGATTCGTTGCTATGTCAGACAATTCAAAGCATCCACTCCTTTTTGAAAACAACCACTTCCTCTATACTTTTGACACTATGGATCCTCTACAAATGTTGATTCTTTGTCCCTTAAACTTTCAAAATAAAATTAGGGAAAAAAAAAAACAGACCAATAAAGTTGAGAAAAAAAAAGAACAGATCTTAGTGTGACTGGAATTTCAACTGGACTTCCAAGTAATGGTATTAGCAAGAAATCCGCACCAGAATTTAGAAAATAAATTTGTACGCATGATGTGAATGCCTAATTCAGCTGTTGATCTTGGAGCAGAGTGACTCAATACCTTATTCTTGCTAGGGCCCAAGATTCCTGGTGGAAGTTGATCTCTCCTTGACCAAGTTCTTCCATTATCACTAGACCTCTTCATAAAACCACTCCACCTACAAAGTACAGGAGAAGCTATAAACCATGGAACATTGTAAAAACATTGTTTCTAAAGAGCGCACAAGAACTTAAATTCAAGAGAGCAATAAACTCATAAGACAAAACCTATAACCATGAGCTTCTTGAATCAAATTTTAGAGTCATCCTTTGAGAACTGTGAAACAAGATTGTGTTAAATGATTAAAGCATTATCTGCAATATATTCTTACAACATGTAATGGGATTTTCATATTCGAGAATTTTGGCCGCCCACAGGGGATGATGGACGGGGATTATCTGTTAAGCCCCTAACTACCCTGAAATCGGCAGTGCGCATTTTCTCTCCTCACTCATCCATCTCTTCTCAGGTAGTGTCAGAGGTAGGTTAGAGAAGAAAAGATTTTCCTTCAATTCTCACTTTTCATTGTGATATGCTTTTGAGTACTTTGCTTAAAGAACAATGATAAGTCATCAATATAGAGCCAAGTATGATGGTGTGTAGCTTCTGTTCAATATTCATGTGTGCTATGGGTGCTTGTAAATGATAGTAAGCAAGCATGCAGAGCCGTGTTCTAATATAAGCTACAATTTATGAGGCATGAGAGTAGCATGTCAAAGCCACATGTCAGTTATGGCATCGAGCATGTCTGGTTGCTCATTCATCATGGCATTGAGGTAGGTTGAGAGCTTTGCCCTAACATGTGGCTTTAAAAAGGGAGGAGGATACTCTTCAAGAGTGGAGGATGATCCACTTCAAGAGTGTTGATTTTAGGAGAGGGTTGTCAAGATCATCACATCAAGTGCAAAATGTCTGTTAAGAATGCTTGAATGCTTCAATCAAAAGTGGGTGTGAAGAGATTGTGACCTCACATTCCTGTTAGCTTAGGATACCATTCAATGCAGAAGTGTGTGGCAGCTGCTAGCACCACATGATACACGCCATACCAGCACTTCAAACTAAGACATGCAAGGAAGTGCCTCCATGAAAAACATGTGATATGCAAGAAATTGATACACAAGTCTGTCACTAACACATGCCCTGCTAAAAGAATCTCAAACTCAAATATATGTTCTAATAAGTGCAAAATCAGTACCAAAATCACTCATGCCTCGGACCAAACTATTCTGGAACAAGGTCAGGACAAATGAATGCATCTCAGCTCATCATACCCTTCTACAGGGGGCATATTCATGCACCCCTACGCCAGGACAAAAATCCTGCATCGAAACTAGATAGGAAGCCTTGGCCCCCTTGGCACAGGAGGTGCTTGAATGTGCACCCGTTTTTTGATGGCATTGTGTCTCGTGTGTGTAAAATCTCTATGGTAGAGTTGAGTAAGATTTAGTTTTTGTGAAGTATTTCCATTATTTGGATGTCATATATTGCACTTAAATGTTATAAGTCTCTCGCTACTTTGACTCACAGCCAAGGGCACACAGTGTCACACTATTTTATCTTCGACATCCCCTTGTACATAACTGAAGAGACCATAGCTTACTTTTGAACCTCTGGCCCGATCTTGTAGAATATCAAAATTTGATTATCAGGCATCCTGAAAAGAACTGGATTCCACATAGGCATGCCTGGCTCTTCATCGACCGCTTCAGGAGAGGACCAAATGCCATCCTACAGCCATCAAAACAAAGTAAAAACTTAACAATGGCCTGGTCAAGCATGATGAACCTCCCAGAGAAATAGAGGCAAGGGGGTTGAATAAAGAGTCCATTAGCTTAATTACAATACCTTGTATGTCTGCATCCATATCTTCACATCTGGTGCACCTTCATAACTGCCACCAAAATAAGCCACAAGAAAAACCCCTGGTTCTGCCTGCATGATGCGTATCATGATAAAAAAAGTGAATCCCACTAGATAACAATCAAGGCCATTTTTGCAAGCAGATGATATTCTAGAATATTGATGTGTGACATTTGATTTGATCACATTTTTTTTGTGTATACACATGCACCAGCATTGTAACCCAATGGGAGATGCCAAAATGCAGGCCCAAAACTTATGAATTCCCACGTGATTTAAACCTCCCAGAAACATCCTTCATACCTCAACAATTGTGGAAGCATGGCAGCTATTGAATGGAGCACCCCCCAGCGGAAAGAGATACTCCTGCAATACAACTGCTGGGCTGGGAGGAGTTGTGTCTGGTGGTGGTGCAGGTGGATGCTCAAAAATTGGAGCTGGCGCAGGTGGTGGGACAACACCTGGTGGGCTGTTCTGGGGTGGATTGTGGTGTGTTCCATGATGGTGGGCATGTGTGTGAGAAATTTTTCTTCTGTTATCCACATTGTCCCTGCAAAAAAAAAAAACACAAATACAACATGGCATAAGTTCAAAAGCTTCATTATGGAAGTGAGATTAAGGGATATGTTAACGCCAATGAGAGGTTAGAGTCTCCACAAGCATTTATCTCTCTCCTGCAGTGACTACATGCACTACAATATCTGGACAGGCTCAGAAAAGCCAGCTTTTTAATCTTGCTGATGCCGGAACCAGAATGCATGACTCCAGAGGTAATGTGCAACACTACTTACAGTAAAAAATCTCTACTGTAGTAATTGAAAAGCTGCAAGCATTGGCCAACCTTCCACCAAATGATTTGATGCTCACTAACAGACAATTTGGGCGAGCATTAATGATGATTATGCAGATGACTTAAGGCTAGTTGTACACTAATCTAGTGGGTCATAAGCTAATCATCAATTACCCAGCTAAGTCATGGTCATTTTTCTCTTGCAAAACCCGTTCTAATCTTGCACTTTCTGCATAGAAATTTTCTCCTTTCAGGCTATTCAATGCCTGTTGAAAATTAGCGAAAAGACCAGTGCGGAATTGAGGTCCTGGTTCAATGCCCAACTCCCAGAAAAAGCAAAAAAGCATAAAAAAGCATGCTAATCTGATAACATGGAGCTTGCCCATTTCGTTCTCATTATGAAAAAAATGATGGTTGTGGGCTGCATTTTGAAAGCTATCCTGCGATAGAAAAGGTGGGTCAGACAAAAGCCAATCGAAAAGTGAACAAAAGCTGCTTTTCCAACCAGAGAGAAGCTAAGCCCCCTCAAAAAAAAAACCAAAAAAAACCAAAAAAGAACAGAAAACAAGAAAAACAAAAAGCAGAGCGGTGAAGGGTCTGAGCACTGAAGAAATACAAAAAGCTAGCAGCCAAAAGTACTGCAGAGATCGATTTGTCCTGCATTTTTTGGGTGTTTAATTTGCAATTCGGGTACAGCAAGAAAATAGTTTTTATTTTTCCCTGCTTTTCTGCGTGCTTTTATTCCCTAGTTATACCTGCCCAAGTTGGCTATGGAGCCCTCGTGAGCCTGGGTTTTTAAATCCTTTTGCGTGCAGCAGGACGTTTGCTCTTTTTGCTCATGCACCAACTTCACCTCTGTCTTGCACCCTTTCACACTTCAATGCCTTCACACCTTAGGCACTTTAAAGTTTAGACCCTTCACACTTTTCGACGCCTGAACGTCGAAAATGACACATGCATGGGCAACATTGGGCCAGATTGTTTTCACACTTTAGGATCCACACACACTTTTGCATGCGGTGGTTGGTGGCAACAATCACATGTGAATTGGATCGTCATGGTGGTGGCAGCATGTGGTGGGTGAGACCTATGAATGGGATTGTGGCTTTGCCCAATGAGCGATGAAGATCTTTGTTTTTCATGGTCCATGGAAAGTGTGTAACGAACTCTTGGTCTTTAAAAAAAAGTGACAGTGGGAACAACAAACTACGGTGGCCGCCCCGCGATGGGTGGCAAAAATGACCTCTAAGTGGGATTATGGTGGCATGAGGTGGATGGCAAAAATGGCATGTGGTGGGTGGCAAAAATGACATATGGATGGTATTGTGGCATTGTCTAATGAGTGATGAAGATCTTTGTCTTTTAATGTTCCATGGAAAGTCCATAAAAACCCTTTGTCTTGTTAGTTGAAAAAAGTGACAATGGGAACAACACACTATGGTGGCCAACACCAACCACACAGCCACATAGATCATGATTCATATAAGATGTAACCTCCCCTTAGCCAAATCCATCAAGTCTAAGCATCCACTTCATTTTTGGTCTTGCCATAGCAAAACTATGGGGAGAGGTGATCAAAACATGTTTATGTTTGTCAAAATCACATGTGGACCAATGTAATTTCGAGGTATTATATCATAAATAATGATTTTGAGGTATTGTATCATAAATAATGTGCTAGGATAATATATATAGGGCGTGGTTGGGGTAAGTGTTATATATAGTATACATTGATGACTCCTATTTTTTATGGCCTCCACTTGTTGCTAATAATTTAGCAATCACTCTACGTTCAATTTTTGTTTAGTATTTTTTATGGCCTCCACATGTTGCTAATAATTTAGTATTATCATCACTTTGCATTCAATTTTTGTTTGGTTCTTTGTTTAGAGTGAGGATCCCACATTCTATTAATGTCAGTCATATGCATGGTATTCAATGTAAAATGCAAGTTTAAAATGAGCGAACACCTCTATTCTATAATTATATTATACACTCCCATTCAACAATGTTTGGAAGTAATCCTTTGATCTTTTTAAGTGCATGTAGAATCTATTGGTCTATCCATAACTTTATTGATATCATGTGGTTGGCCTATCTCCATACATTCAATGTATTTCTTTAAAATTAAGGGAGACTTTTCATTTAATGCACCTTACAATGTAGCTAGCACTTTTTTCAAGATTGATGCCTTTCAACTTGTGAAATTAGAAACATGAATGATGGGACATTGGGATGGGTCATTGTTCATGGATGTGACATCCATGAACAATGACCCATCCCAATGTTCATTGTTCATGGATGTGACATCCATGAACAATGACCCATCCCAATGTCCCATCATTCATGTTTCTAATTTCACAAGTTGAAACAAGGTGGGGTTAGCTATGAAAAAGAAGGGGTTTACAAGTTCATGGCTGTGCATGGATGAAATTTGCAACCTTGCCTTGGATGTCAAAATTAATACCTAGGCCTTCAAGTAAAATACATAGTTCAACAAGAAATTTACTTGGGTTGAGATCCAATTTTGTTGAAGGCTAGAATGGGATTTGAAGCCCACTATAACCCTCATATTTCAGCACTTCATGAATTGCCATGCAAGAACAAGGTAGGATTTAGGAATACCTTTTTTACAAAATTGAACACATAGCATGGCAAAATATATGGCTTATAAAAGCAAAAGAGGGTTTCTAGTTTAACATTCACAAAATTCAAAGATAAATGGAAGGGAGGGATAAATGGCGAGAAGAAAATGAGAGAGAGAGAGAGAGAGAGAGAGAGAGAGAGAGTTACAATGTTATATTAATGCCTTAATTGATGTTACAAAAAATGGCAAACCTTAAATGGGATAGCTTGCAACTTTGTAAGTGTAGCACGCTAGGGACCTAGTCACTTATATTAAACCTTGAATGTAACAAAGGTCAAGTCTTCAATCTCGCACACCTAGGTAGGGCAATTCATGATCAATACTAGAGGCTATTCACCACTAGCTACTCAAACTTTGGTATGGTTCACAAAAACCTTGGTGATTAAATTGCTAGCAAGGTTCACAAAAATCTTGGCAATTTAATTGCTAGCAAGGTCCACAAAAATTGTGGAGTAAGAGACATCAATCGGCTTAATGAGAGTGAACATGATAGGAAGTATTATGCAAGCATATATTTCCCAAGTCCCATTCCACAAAGTGAGCAAGATTAGTACTAAGATGATTTAGTTCACACCTAAGAGACTAATTAGAATGAGAAAATAGATATTGTAGCTCTACATTTTTTGTCAATGCAAAAGCACATTTGCTATAGAGAATGCTCGAGGAGACAAATGCATACTCATGATGTTATTGCCATCTTCCATTTACTTTTGAGTTGGTGGAGCATGTATTTTATACATGTGAATTCAATTGTGTCTCCTATAATAGTGAGGGCTAACTTATATACTTTAGCCATGTGTTCATGCTATGGACGCCCAACACATAGAAAGTGGAGTTCTAGTGCTTATTACATCTCTTAAGCACCAAAGGTAAATGTATAATACTTGGTTAACATCTTGTAGCTAACTGATCTTACAACTCTTAAACACCAAAGGATGTTAGTGGCATTTTGTGTATCCAGACTTTAGCAATGCCTCACAATTAGCCTTAAGTGGCTACTAACAGATCCTTAGGCATCCAATGTTGATTGAATTTCCAAGTGTGTTGAGATTCGATGCTTTCGTTGGAGAGGTTAGATTTTTTATGGTTGTCACAAAAGAGGTTTCAAAGGTAGAGGGTTCATTGCTCATGACAATCACCGTAGATGAGGGTATTTTCATTTTAGGAATGGATTTCTTTGATGATGATTTCTTTGATGATGATTTTGTTGTATATGTGGAGAGGGTACTGCAATTTTAGTGATAGATCCCCCAAATAGTGGGCTTATTGACATTGAAGTTGGGTTCACAATTGAAGAGATAATAAATACAGTGGTAGTGGATTTCATGCTAGAGGGTGAGGTTCTTGGTTGAGGTTCTTGGGATACAAAGGTCCCTGTGGTGTGGTTGAGGAGTTTTGGAGGAAGAGCCTTCAATTCTTGGGGGTCTACTAATGATGAGGATGTATCTGGGGGATGTGGATGTGTCTTTTCTGCAAAAGGAAATCGATGGGAGATTGTTTTTCTCACGGAGTAGGAGGTAGAAATACATATCTCATTTGATTCGTCATGAGTAGAGAGAGGTATAATTGTCTCCTTAGAGTGGGTGGCGTCAATGTAACTATTTTCTAAAGCTAGAAAATAGTGCATTGAGTGGCTTTTATCCCAAGAGTTTTTTGTTTTCCATTGTCTCATCACTCAACATGGGCCTTAAGTTTTCATTGGTTCTCAGAGGATGTTGTGATGCACGCGTCTACTCCTTCCTCTTTAACCAATGTAGCTCTTGTTTACCATTAAAAAAATTTTTGGGAGCTCAACACTAGTAGTCGTGCAAGTTTGCTCTAATAAAGGTGATGCCCTCTAGGCAGGCAATCAACTTTGTGTGTGTATGTGTGTGTGTGTGTGTGTTGCGGGGAGGGGGGAGTCAAGCCCATAGGTGGGGAGGTTTTCATGTTCCTTCTCTCTCTCTCTCTCTCTCTCTCTCTCTCTCTCTCTCTCTCTCTCACACACACACACACACACACACACACATATACATGCACATATTCACACACATTCTTGATAGTTTCCTATGTGTTTATGATAATTTGTGAGATCTGAACCTGTGGATTTTCAACTATGAATATGTGGGCAAATTTGACACGTTTCAAGGCCTTGTTCTAGTGCTAGTGTAATTCAAATTGATATGGCATGGGCTTCCATTAATTCACTACATGCAAAAGTATGTTTACACATACTCACACACAAGCACACACTTTCCTTGCATGATGTTTTTTGGAGGCAAAATGCCCTATTATCGCCTACTTGATGGTATCTGCTTTCGGCTATATGGCTAAGACTGTTTGGGTTTCCAAAACTTGGTTTATTTGCATATTTCAAACACACACATACACACACACGCACACATATAGATGCACATATTCACACACATACTTGATAGTTTCGTATGTGTTTATGATAATTTGTGAGATCTGAACCTTTGGATTTTCAACTATAAATATATGGGAAAATTTGACATGTTTTAAGGCCTTGTTCTAGTGCTAGTCTAATTCAAATTGATATGGCACGGGCTTCCATTAATGCACTGCATGCAAAAGTATGTTTACATATACTCACACACAAGCACATACTTTCCTTGCATGATGTTTTTTAGAGGCAAAACGCCCTATCATCACCTGCTTGGCGGTATTTGTTTTTGGCTATGTGGCTCCGCGGATTTCCTGGGGCGGACCTGACGATGGAGCTCTACAAAGTATATAGTGATGGATTCTTATTTAAAACCGGTTGCGGTGTTAGTTGGTTGCATCAGCTCTTGGGGAGTATAAAATGACTCTTCATATGAGTATTCATAATACTCACTTAGCCTTTGTGCGTTTTACTGGTTCTTTTGCCATGGCACTAGTTTTGGCTTCTGCGGTGAGTTCTTCTTCTTAGGTACTTTCATTTGGGGGCATGTCGCTTGCTAGCCTTATGGTCTTGGATAGTCTCTGAACCTTTTTAGACTTTTATTCTTGTGAATTATAATTGCTAGTTTCTGGATTATGGCATATACATGCTATAGATATTTGCTACATTATTAGCCAATGTTACATGGTTCTTTCATAAACTATAAAACCGGCATGCGTAATCCTTTTAATTAGGATATGTGCATAAGATAATCGCTCATGCATGATGTAATTCAAGTTTGACCAGTGATGGACGAACATACTGTATTTTTTTTTATTGGCTTTTCTAAAGAGTTTGCTGTAGAATTGTTTATTTCCTAATTTTGTATTTATTTTCGGATTACATTAGTGTAACCCGAAGTAACCATTTTCTAGCTATTAGAAATGGTATGAAATGGCATGTACTGTCCGAAGCTTCAACTGGACTGTTTTTTTGGGAAGATTAGGCTAAATTTCTTTGTATTAATCTTCAGATTCTTGCAGTTTCATAGATTAGAAATTTGGTTAACTTTGAAGCTTCAACTGGATTGTTTTTTTGGGAAGATTAGGCTAAATTTCTTTGTATTAATCTTCAGATTGTTGCAGTTTCATAGATTAGAAATTTGGTTAACTCTGAAGTTTTTACTATTTGTATATGCTTTGAATCTTGTATACTGGCTAGTATATAATTGGGTATTTTCCTATGGGATTTGCTTGGTTGGTTTCTGACCAGACGTTTTGATATATCCATTAGAGTTTTAATTTGAACTCATCAGGTATGGGGTTAGTTACCGTATGTAGGATCCACGGATTGGTATATATACATATGTTTCCATTACATAATAGAAATTGAACTAATGGCATATGGATTTTGATACCAAACTTGTTTAGGTTTTTTGGATACGTTGTATTTCTATACCATCTATGGTGATTTTCTTTCGTGGATTTGGCTAATCTGCTAGTAGATAAGATGTATCTCTAATTGCTGAGCTAGAGTACTAATGACATGCATGGGCATGGAGATAAGGAAACTTGTGTCTATCCACTTTGTGGATTGCTTTTCATTTCTTTTGAAAGATTACATCATAGGTCTATGAGTTATTTATCCGAATTATGAATTGGACTTGTGACTGGATTATTCAGGTACTAGTTAACCCAACTCTAGCTTAAACTTTGGGGTACTTGAGTGATATCAATAACACGTGGTAGGGCCTAAGACACTTGTAAGACATATGTAGGCTAACTATTTATTTGTCTGTGTTGGATGGATGTAGGTAACAGGTTCTACCCTCTCAAATATCTTGTAGCCTAAGCTCTCTGGGACATGTGGTGTACTACTTGAGAGATTGTCTCATAATATTGATAACATGATTATTATAGCGACACTCTTGTTTTATAATCATGTTAAACATTTCATTTATCAAGACTATTTAGGTTCCACAATTCTTTTGGTTTGGTTGTAGGTATGTTATTTGTATATTTCAAAAACAAGCACTCTAGTTGCACTGTATACCTTTTTTCATAAAAAGAATATATGGAACCCTGGGCTTGAGATGGCTGACCTAGAGTTGAGCTTCGCTCACTATTCTTATGCTCTATGCTGATAGACTTTCAGCAGGCAGCTTAACATCTAGGTTGAGATTATGGCTCATAGCATTAATGCTTTTCTTTTGGTGGTTGAAGGAAGTCTTAATCTCATTACATTTTCACTTCAATCAATGATTGTTAACCCATGGCGGACATTGCGACATACTATATTTTACGTCATTAATTTAAATATTCTGAGTCATGGGCCGGGCTTGTCGGCACCATATGTTAAGGATGAAGGGATTGGGTGATCGCCGATGAGAGGCGCACCTTGGATATCAGTAGGATAAGGGTTAGGGTCGGCCGGCCATGTATGGGCGCCCAAGTGTGAACGACCAAGTCACCTATATGAGTCAAATGTAACCCTAAAATCCTCATTCTCATGTGTTGTGAATACAAGAGTGCTCTTGCCTTATCTCTTTGGTTTCCTTCTCCTGCGTTTGTGTGAGAGAGAGAGAGTGAGTGAGAGAGCGATCGAGCACTGTGTAGCGGCATGGCGGCGGCGGAGAGGCGGTAGAGCGGCGACGGCGGCTCCTCCTTCACGGCTGCGACGCGGGAATCCTTCAAGGCGGCAGTTAAGCGGTGAGTGACACACCTTTTGCATTCTGTTTTGAGCTTGCCTTCCTGGTTGTATGCTTGCAGCCATTCGTGGCTCGCATACGGTGTCCGGCAAGTCCCCAGCTACGACCTGTGCGGCAAAAGCGCACATTTTTGGCGCCGTTGCCGGGGAGTTGCCCTGCACCAAGCTCCAGTTTGCAGCTCGGCTGCTGCGCGAAGCTTAATCTACACTGTAGGAAAGCGACTGTGTGTTTGTTGTTGAGGTGTTTCTGTGTTTCACAATCTGTTTCTGCAATTTGTCTTTTGCATTTCTGTTTCTTTTGTTATATTTCCGCTCCGCGTGTGGGCGCGCGTTCTGTTATCTGGTTCCTGCGTGTGAGGGGGATTTTTGAATCCCCAGATCTGTGCTGTGTGCGAACTGCGCCGCGGCCAAGGCTAAAGGCTGAACCGTAAAGGAACCCTAGAAAACTTATCTCAAAAAAAAACAGAAAACAAAAATTTAAAAAAAATTAAAAATCAAAAATTAAATTTTATTTCCAAAGAAGAAACCAAACATGTGAAGAGGAAAGATTTTTCAAAGAAAAAACCCCCAATTGACCCACGACCCCCGGCCTCGGCCTCGGCCTCGGTCTCGGTCTTTTGATATACATATATAGGAGAGTGAGCCTCCATAGCTTTCTCTCAAGTGAGAGCTTATGGGAAGTTGTGCCCTATATGTAGCCCACTCCCCAAGGAGTAAAGTGAGTATGTGGGATAAAGCCCTCACCCTTTCCTCCACAAGCAAATAGGCTTTTGCCCCTTCCCCCCAAGGGAAACGGACTATTTTGAGGACTATAGGAGCTCTAGATAGGCGAACACGGTGCTGTAAAGCACACTAGGATCCTTTGAACGATACGCTCGTTTCGAGCTATCATACGCCCTAGTCCAAGTTCGACCGTAAGTAAGGGGGTCAAAAACGGATTAAAAACAACACAAAAACAAGTAAAAACGGGGTGCGAAACACCTAAGAAACCACTTGTGTGAGTTTCAAGGGTAGTTACCAACGCACGTAGGGTACCCACGTCACATGCATCTACGTTCTGGTCGGGTACTAGAGCCTGAGCCACTAGAAAGCGTTTCAGTTTACGCAGGCTCACACCATCCCTCCACGTTGGCATCTTGGCCTTCGGCTGGAACCCAAGGGAGTGCAACCCAAGATCCACGAATAGTGGATAGTGACTCGTCCTCTGACTCAGAAGCCATGGAAGGGCACCCTACCAAGAACCCTGAGGAGACAAGCCAAAACATGCCAGTGTGGGCCCCACAACCCGGATCTAGCATGTTTAGTCGTCTAATAGAGACCTTTAGTAGAGCTACACGCTCTGAACATGCTACAAGCGAAGTAAATGAGGAAGGAGGGGTAGTAGATTCGCCATTCACATCTTATATAGACCCTACCCTCCCAAAGAGTGTCCATGTGGATATTCTACCTACTTCGTTTAATGAGGGCCCTACTGAGCTACCAACTTCCGATGCTCTTCCTAAAGTAGAGGTCCCTAGAAGCCAACCCATAAGAAGTGACATTGCGTCCACTTCAAGAGAGCCGTTTGGCACACCAAGTCTAGATGGGATATTTCTCAATGAAAATTGGGAATATGATCTACACACAGAGACTCTAACTGACCTATACACAGGTTACACATACTATGTAGGTTGGTTAGAAGTCCTACGATCTACATCTAGCGCCACTAATCTAGAGGAGCAACAACACATGATATGTGATGTTATTCATAGAATTATCGAGATTGAGAGGCAAAATAGGGGAGTGGACCTAGTTTCCACTGGCCCTATGAGGTTTTTGGATACGGGCAAGGCCAAACAACCAACCCTATCACAATTGGAGACTCCCTCGGTGAGTCCCATAGACCCTTCATATGTTGTTTCGCCTGGAGTCTCAATGCAGGTTGAGCCCACGAGTAGTAACTTTAGCTTTCCAACCTTGGCTCAACTTTCCATTAGGGAATCTGCAATGCCTACCCCAATGATGAGCATAGCTGAAAGTGCACCTGTTACCGCTGTAGTTAGTACGACACCGCTACCTAGTGGAACAGTACCTACAACAGTGCGTGCCAGTGCCTATCGATCCTATGTACCTATCGCTACTCATGCTCAGGTAGCTCCTACGCCTCCTAGTATGCCAATGGCGTATGCTCCAAGACCGCCTTATCACCACCCTTATCCAAGAGGAGCTAGGCCTAGCCACATATCATATCCTACGTCATTTGCCAACCTACTTAGACCAACGCCAACTCCTATCAGCCAGGCTATCCCAGAAGTGCTTCCACCAACTATGCCTGCTCACTTAGGTGATCTCGCAGCGTTTGCTCAGACGATCGGACGATCCATTGCAGAAAACATGCGGGGCATGCCTGAGAGAGAACCTAGAAGCAAGGCAGTACAAGTGGCTAAGCTCACTCAAAACTTCAGTGGTAACGAGGATGTTAGGAAGCACATTGAAGTCTTTGAACATGTGTGTGATTCCTTGGAAGAGCACAATGAGCTGCATAAGTGTAAAGCCTTAGGCTTAACTTTGAGTGGGAAGGCCGGAGATTGGTATCGAACCTTAAGGGTTGAAGAGCGCACTCACTACCCCACTCTCAAGAGATTGTTCTTGAAAGAATACATACGCGAGGGTGTGCTTTGGGGGGTAGCATCTCAACTCCAAAAAGCTGAACGCGAGGAAGGGGAGTCAGTGAGAGACTTTATAAGTCGATTGAAGCATCTAAATTCTCGCTGCACTCCCGATGAACGCTTCAATAACAACCAACTCCTCGATAGATTCATCCGAGGATTGCGCCACGAGGACATTTACAATGGCCTAGTCATTAGAGGTCTTACAACGTGGGAAGCAGTCACTGCCAATGCAATCCAGTTAGAAGACAACTTGATGATTGCAGGTAAAAAGGTGTCTTCAGAAACAAAATCCGTTAGTTCGCAAGTATC
The DNA here is from genome assembly GCF_041138505.1 of Cibotium barometz. Taxonomy (NCBI): domain Eukaryota; kingdom Viridiplantae; phylum Streptophyta; class Polypodiopsida; order Cyatheales; family Cibotiaceae; genus Cibotium; species Cibotium barometz. The sequence continues at coordinate 22,671,695 of NC_141047.1, read as the reverse complement.
TGGGCACGAGCCAATGACGGTAAAACCTATTGCCAAGGAGCCCAAGATATCTGAAATGTCTGTGACCGACCTTACTAAGGCTCTCCAAGAATACTTTAGGGGTAATCGAGCTCCTCAGAATAGCCATATGTACCCAAGGAGAGAGCAACAATGGTGTTCGGTGTGCTTAGGACCACATAGCACGAGTGAATGTCCCACATTCAGAGTCAAATTCAATGGGAATTGCAATGCATGTGGTAAGTATGGCCATCAATCTAAAGATTGCCTAACACTTAAGCGAATGTTGGCAAACTAGGCACCACTAGCTTGGTCAAACACACCTCAAGTACCCGCGCTAATGCCTGCACAACCTGTCGAGCAACCGTCACAGCACATAGTTCCAAGGAATCCGAATGTAGTCCAGTCTGTGCCGTTACCACCGCCAGTGCTAGGACCACAACCTCCACATCCAAGGATTACTCCTATTAACCAAATGGGTTGTGAGTCGCATAGTGCGTGTGGGGATTATGAAGAGGAGACAGACCCCACTGCTCCATACGGGATTGATACATTTGAAATGATTCCCCAGTACTACATGGAGGATCATTTTGGGCAAGTCAAGCCTGTATATCAAGCGGCTGCTCTCGCCACAAGAGGGCAAAACCTTAATACCTTGGCGAGGAGACCACCTCTTCAATGCTACGATTGTGGTGGACCGCATCGCGTAGCAGAGTGCCCTAATAGGCTACAGAAGATCGCTACTCAGATGCAACCAAATCAAGGGAGCACATCGGGAATGCCGGTACTTACATGTAATCGTTGTGGCATAGATCATTTGATCGCTCAATGTCCACATAATCCTAATGCACCCAAGATTACGCCATTGAATTTGGTTGAGGTCACCAACCAAGCACGAGGAACCACACCCGTTGTACCCGCGAATGTAGTTACACGGTCAATGCTTCAAAATCAAAACTACATTCTTGAAGAGAGGGATACTGCATCAATCGCTTAGGCAAAGAAAAAGAAAACACGGCGAAAGAGATCGCTTAATGCCACGAGCTCCAAGCCCAGTTCAAAGACTAACATAGGGACAGGAGACGACCCCGTGTATATGAATGATCCGGAAGATGATTCTGATTCAATAGAAACCATGGGGACCAAAGCCACTACCTTAAGGGAGGAACCCACTCGGGAGCTCAACGAAGGAGAATCAAGCGAGTACATAAATAAGGGGAAACAGAAGGAAACTTCCTCGACCCCACAACCAAGTCAGTTAATGCCCTCTCGACCTCCCAAACTGACTGAGACTCCCCAAGACAAGCCACGTGGGCCAAAAAACCCCAAGAAAAAGATTGGTACTTACCCAAACCCAGTTGAGGAGATTGAACAAGTGTAACACTTAAGGGGTTTGGTGGAAGAAACACAAAGAGAACTGGAGCCAAACCCGAGAAAAATCAAAATTCCAGACACAGTGTTTCCTATGCAAGTTCAGCCTCACCGGAACCATAAACCGTTAGCTATACCTAGTATCATTCGGGAAGAAAGTGAGGATAGGACCTCCGGAAGTGGGCAAACACCCTTCTTGCTGGAAAGAATGTTTAGTGAGGGAATGCCTGACCCCATCGAAGAGGAAGTGATTCCATCTTCACCAGTCCCTAGTCAAGGGGCGATGTCTCGAAAAGTGCCGTTGAATGTGTCTAAGCTAATGGATTTCATGTCCTCTGAGATCAGAACCACGATCATATCCAAATTATATGGAGATCCTGAGCTATTCTTAGCTCTTCGAGCATTTCTCAATGGAGAACTAAAGGCGGGGCTACCACAATTTGCAAATATGGATAGACCCGACACGCTTCAAGATGAAGGGGAACATTGGGATCTACAACCCAACCTAGATGAAGACTCGGTCGTGGAAATACCTGTGAACAAGTTGGGTCAGTACTTTGAAGGGGACGAATCTAATGCCACCCTCCCCATTACTACCAAGGGATTAACTCTAAAGGGAATCCTTGATGGTGGTGCTGGAGTGAGCATTGTGACTAAAAACTGTTGGGAATCCATGGGAAGACCTCACCTCGAAGTCACAAACATAGTGGTTAAGATGGCAAACGGAACCATAGCTAAACCTATTGGAATGTTAAGGGACCTTAAGATCAAGGTCCTGGGATACAAGGTAAAACATACCTTCATTGTAATGGATTTCTCCAAGCATCCTATGTCATATCAAATGATCTTAGGACGTCCTTTCATGAGGGAAGCACAAATGGTGCATGACTGGTCGAAAAACCATGTCTACCTACAATTCCAGGACTCTGTCATTCGAGTTGATCTTGAGAATGGTCGTGCACATCCTTTAGGAAGCAAGGTTATCATTGATAATCGATCGGATACCACTATTCACTCCGCCCCATTAAGGTATTGCTATACATGCAAAAAAGAGACTGATGATGGGAAAGATTCTCCTTATATGGATGTCCTACCGGGTATGACTGAGTCGGATAACGTGGATTGGGTACACCTAGCGGCAACCATAGACACATGGGGGAATAGAGGCACAAGCTGGGTAACACCTGAGGGGCAAGATATGCCACCGTTAGTGCCAATAAACATGATAGGTGTTATGCACTTGACCCCTGATGGCGAGAAAGTGGCAAACTCCACCGACACTGAAGGTAGCGAAGACTCTGACCAATGCAACTCTGAGTATGAATCTCAAGAAGAAACTGACCCTGAGCTTGATGGGAAAAATGAATCAAATATTCACCCAAATGTGGAAGCAAGGTGCTCAAGGCCTAGGACAGTGGCCTCCTGCAGTTCATCCGAAAGTGAAGATCGACCAAGTGAGTCCGAATCTGATAGAAACAAAAATCAAAAACTTGGTAAGAAGAAAACGAGACATAAGCGCCAACGCTATCGAGCTAATGTACGCACTGCAATAAACAAGGAAAGATCCACTGCAGAATGGCTCAGTTATGTAGGAGCCATTGATGCTCATCGAAAGATAGCTAATAATTGGGGACAATATCTCCAAAGTGTCATGTGGTGTATTCCGCAACCTCATGACGTCGCCCAATTAGAAATCGAAGAGAAGCCGAAACTAAGTCGTACTGCAAGAAGGCGGCAAAACCAAGAGTTGGCTCAGCAACAAAAGGAAGCGGAATTGAAAGAAAAAAACTGGGCACAACAAGAACCAGTAGACTTACACCCCGCACCCGAGCATTTCAAATCATTCACCACAGGGGAACGTAAAGTAGTCTACACAAAAGCCCAACGAACGCCTACCAATGGGAGTAGCGGTGTCTACGATGGCCCTGCGGTAGTTAAGGAGATAGACTTAGCAGATCCGGGTGAGGAGTCTAAACCAGTTTTTATTGCTCAAGACCTCACCAAGGCGGAAGAAGCTGCACTTACGAAGCTTCTTAAAGAATTCAAGGATATATTTGCTTGGACATATCATGATATGAAGGGTGTTCCACCCTCAGTGGTGCAACACACGATCCCAATGATTAGCACTGCTAAACCAGTCCAGCAACGTCCCTACCCAATGAATCCTAAGTACGCAAAGATTATACAAGAGGAAATTGAAAAGCTTGTAAAATGTGGATTCATATACCCTATTGAGCACTCAGAATGGGTTTCTCCGATAGTCATTGTACCAAAGAAGAATGGGAAACTCAGAGTGTGCGTTGATCTCAAAAAGGTTAATGCAGCCACCAGAAGGGATCATTACCCCTTGCCATATTCTGAACATGTGCTTGAAAGAGTGGCAGGCAAGGAGGCATATAGCTTTTTAGATGGGTACTCGGGTTATAATCAGATCACAATTGCAGTCGAGGACCAAGCTAAAACAGCATTTATCACGGAGTTTGGAGTGTTTGCCTTTCGCGTAATGGCCTTTGGCTTGACCAATGCACCTGCAACATTCCAACGATTGATAAACACGGCCTTTAAGGAATATCTAAGGGACTTCTGTGAAGCTTTCTTAGATGATCTTTGTGTTCATTCCTCGTGGGACGAGCACTTGATGTGTTTACGAAAAATATTTGAAAGGTGTAGATTATATCGCATCTCCTTGAATCCTTTCAAATGCCAATTCTGGGTTAAACACGGAGTTATCTTAGGGCATATAGTGTCCAAAAATGGGATTTCCACTGACGAGAGTAAAATCAAGGTCATTTTGGAATTACCCCCACCCACCAACTACAAGGGAGTCCAACGCTTTATGGGCCACGTTGGTTATTATCGAATGTTTATTCTCTTCTTCGCCGAGATAGCTCGACCATTGTATAAGCTTCTCATCGAGTTTATTTGGACCGAAGAATGTGACCGTGCCTATGAGCTATTAAAGAAGGCCTTGGCGAGTGCTCCAATCTTGAGAATGCCTAACTGGGATTTACTCTTCCATGTGCATATTGATGCATCAAACTTTGCTATTGGGTGTGTGTTAACTCAACCTGGAGAACACAAGCTAGACTACCCCATTAGCTTTGCCAGTCGCCAGTTGAACGATGCTGAGATGAACTACACCACTACGGAGCGAGAAGGGTTGGCAATGATATATGCAGTAAGGAAATTTCGTTATTACCTCCTTGCCACCAAGTTTGTTTTCTATGTGGATCATCAAGCATTATTGTATCTGGTAAACAAACCATGCTCCACAGGAAGAATCACACGATGGCTATTGATTCTTCTTGAGTTTGATTTCACGGTTGTTGTGAGACCTGGCAAGAAACATGTTATGGCTGATCATTTGTCTCGCATACCTAATGGTGAGGCTCCTACGGGGGTTGATGATGACTTACCTGACACTTCCCTGTTCATGGTGGAGATAATGCCTGAATGGAGTGAGAAAATTGTTAACTTTTTGGTTAATGGCTTTCCACCCAAGGAGCTTCGTAAAGATCTAGCTCGGAAGCTAATCAAAGAATGCGAACCCTATTACCTGATAGCAGGGACTCTTTATAAAAGAGGAAAGGATGACGTTCTTAGGCGTTGTGCCCGAGAGGATGAGTATCTATACATTTTGCAAGAGGCACATATGGGCGTAGCCGGTGGTCACTTCTCAGGAGACTTAACTGCGCGAAAGATCTTACAATCAGGGTATTGGTGGCCCACTATGTTCCAAGACGCATCACTCTTTGTGAAGGGTTGCGATGAATGCCAACGATACAAGAAACCCCAACGAAAAGATCAGATGCCCCTACATCCAATCAAAGTAAACCAACCATTTGAAAAGTGGGGTTTAGACTTTGTAGGTCCAATTAGCCCAGCGGCCCGAAACACACAATCTCGCTATATTATTGTGGCCACTGACTATATGACCAAATGGGCTGAAGCGAAAGCGACACGTAAGGCAGATGCGAGGACAACAGCCAAGTTCCTCTTTGAAAATATAATCACACGATTCGGTTGTCCTTTTGAACTTGTGAGCGACAATGGTACGCATTTTATAAATGAAGTGATTAAGGAGCTCACAACAAATTTCATGATATCCCATCATAAATCTACTCCTTACTATCCGCAAGCGAATGGCCAAGCCGAGAGTACCAACAAGACTTTAATCTCTGTTTTGACAAAGACAGTTGAAGCTCATCGCACGGATTGGGATCTAAAGCTTACGACAGCTTTATGGGCCTATCGTACTGCGTACAAAGTGGCTATTAATTGTACACCATTCAAAATGGTATATGGCCAAGAAGCAGTCATGCCGTGGGAATTTGTCATTCCAAGTCTTCGTGTTGCTACTCAAGAGGGTTGGGATGGTAATCCCTTAGCAGAACGTCTGTATATCCTTGAGCGGCTAAATGAAGAAAGACAATTGGCTGTATACAATGCCCTTGTGGAGAAGGATAGGAGGAAAAAATGGTTTGATCGCCATCTAAAGGACAAGGACATCAAGGTTGGGGATAAAGTCCTGATGTATGGAGTGCGAAACGAAAAGAAGAAGCTCAAATATGCTGGTAAGGGACCATATAGAGTATGTGAAATTACCCCGCAAGGTACCATCAGAGTGGAGACTCTCGACGGAGTTGAAACCATTGGATTCCTTAATGGGAGTAAATTCAAAAGATACTATGACCCCCTAAGCCAGGAGGAGTTACATGCAATCCATCAAAAGAAGGCAGCTAAAGAACAAGCTGAGCTTAAAAAGATACAAGCGAGAGTCGAAGCCAAAGAACGTCAACAGCGTGCTAGGCGACAACGAGAAGCCAACTTGGGAATTACGCAAGTATTTTTCGAGGAAGCAGAGGAGGATGCACTAGAATCTGACCCACCTCTAAGATACCCAATTGAGTTACAGAGTCCTTACGGGGAGGTGCTGTATAATGCATTATTGGATACAGGAGCTCAACATAATTTGCTATCATATGGCGTGTGGTGTCAACTGGGAAAACCACCTTTAACCAAGAGTTCTATCCAAGTTCAAGGAATCAACAAGAAGAAAACCCCTGTATTAGGAATTCTGCACACTCCGGTTGCCTATGACAAGGGAACCATAATTCAAAGCTTTTTGGTTATGCCTACTGGTACCATGGGAGGGACTGTAATCTTAGGGCGCAAATGGATGATGGCCACCAAGTGCAATATCGATTGGGCAACCAGACAAGTCACAACGCAAGAACCAACACTAGGTCTGACCGCTCAAAATCCCGCACCTAAGTCATCCACTCAAATATTAGATAACGAAAAATCACAAAGTCCAGTGGCAAAACCATCTTCGATTGTTGGCCACCCCTCTAACGCTTCAATGCCAAGAGTGGAAACATGCAAGGTGGTCCCTAAAGCTTTACTTACTATGCCAAAGAGTACATACAAATGGGTCCCCAAAGCTTCGTTAACAGCTACTTCCCCTGCTCAATCTCGTTCAGCCACCAAGAAGCCTCGTAAGAGGAAAGCAGCTACCCACCCGAGAAAGGGCAATGTAACATCGCGATGGATCCCTAAAAAATTATTAGTAGCCCAAGGGTACTACGAGGGGAATGACCAGATTTGGGTCCCTAAACATAAGGTGAATCCCTCTACATCACCTGTAAAACCTTGCAAACCAATTGTTGCCACCCCAATGACAATTCAAGACCGTGGTAAGGGAAAGGTAACAGAGTGCTCCGCACCACTTCCAGAGTTAGTTTGGATTCCCAAACGATATCGATCATTACCACCTAGCTCAGGAAGGGGGGAGCCACATGAAGCTTCTAGCTCCTCATGCCAGGCACACACTCATATAGAAGTTTCTACATGCTCTACACCTACTCTTGTCAACACCCAACAAAAAACCGATGAGCCTACATCTCCCCTTGTAATAGTATCGATGGAAACCATTTCCTCCATTCGTCAATGGGAGCGTACACTACCATCTTTGCAATTGGATGTGGCCACAAGGGTCATAAAAAGCTATCTGCCCACATCACAACCTATGACCCGCTGGACAAATTGGTTCCAAGAGGCTGCAACATCATTGCAAATAATATGATCTACCCCAGGAAAGGGGGAGCATGTACTCACGCTCGACATTCTAATGCTTCCTCCTTAACCTTCTCCCCTGACCATGTAATTGCCAAATTCAAGGGGATGTATATATATAGCTTCATACATTATAAAAAACAAAAAAAAAAAACAAAACAAAGAAAAGAAAAACAAAAAATAGTAAAAAGAGCAAGAGCACAAAAAGAGGATAAATATCCGTATACAATCAAGAACTAGATTGACCTGTCTCACAAACCTACTGATGCTATATCTGTGTTTGCAGATATGGCAGATGCACGATCATCATACACTTCATCCACTCCCGCCTTTGATGAGAGGTATCATCTGTACCTTTCTCAGATATTTCACATGTGCTATCCTGTAATTGAAACTGAATGGGATCATATAGATGTATTAGCCAGAGAGGAAAATGTTGAGGAATTAGAATGGCTAATTCGCCTATTAACCATGACTGACCCCTACTCCGTAGAGGACATATCCCCGATAGCCCAATGCTTTCCTTTTCCACAAGATGACTATCCTCGCATGGTTACATTCTTGATGAGTCTATGTGGATGGGAAAATGAAAAGGAAATATCTGACAATGATGAATGGACGGATGAAACTCATGGCACTACTGAGGTTGATTTTATTTATTTGGATGATGCGGATAGAGGCTTAGCCTTAGGGCTAGAGCCAGGACTCTACAACATCCTCTTACCGTATCCTCAGTAGTGTGGTGACTGGTAGGTAGGTTAGTGTTTTCAAGTTTTTTCTAGTTTAGATTCTTTAAACGAGTCTTGAATTTTCACACTCATGTGCCTCTCGAGGTATAGTGCTTGTTAGTTGATTGTACAGGTTAAAAAGTTTGAGGTGGGTTCGCTTCCAAGTCCAGAGACTGCCGCAACGTTCATCAAAATATATCTACATCAAATTGCAAGCTGTCTCGTCAAATCAAGGAGATCTCCAATTACAGGTGTAATTCTTCCATACCCACTCTCTTTCGTTTTTACTGTTCAATCAATTGCATAAACTATAATGCATGACCACATGGAAATTATCAACGTACTACTTAGTTTTTGAAGTTGCTTGCATGCTAGTGTAAATCATTAATGAGCTTAACTTTATTGGAAATATTCCTAGGCAGCATGACGTCTTTAGTTAACCTTGGAATACGATTGTCTTAGGTCTAGGGTCAAACCATCTTAATGTTTGAACACCTGGCTGTGTGTGTGTGTTGACCTCTAGGACATAGATTTTACCCCTTGTCGAAAAGATGTAAGAACACATTTTAGTTCAGGAGCGAAGATCAAAACAAACTTTAAAAAAAAAAAAGCCTACAATAAATGGCAATACAAGTCTATGATGTGCTTTAATGTTGGCCTATCGCCTTATTGATACTTGGTAGGCGAGGAGTATTCTACTCCAGACCGATGCCTTGGTTGGTAGGGGGTAGCCTTGCCTAAAGTGAGCTAATAGATTCCTGGATAATGCCTTGTGTTAAACATGGTACCAGGATCGATGTTAGTTTTGCCTTAGGAAGGTCGCCATTGTGTATAAAAATTGTCATGTGCAAAAAAAAAAAAAAAAGAAGGCAAAAGGCTCCTGTAACTCTGATGTTTCTTGTGTCCCTAGGCTCGTGGTAACTACTTGTTCTTAGAGTAGACACAGTATGGTCATCTGTTTATTTATTAAGCTTGGTTATTTTCCTTGACTTAGGCCAGTTATAAACCTTGATTAACCTTTGACACCTTGCTAACTCTTGAATTCCTTTCAATAATTTTAAACTCCTATTAATTTGCTACACTAGCTCACTCATGTACCCTTAAACTAAGTTCTAATAGCAACATCCATTGTGGTCTCACACGCTTGAACTTATACACTTTATATCTTTTGAATTCCAGCATACCTTCACTCTACTTCCCTGTTTTGCAGACGGTCTACCACAACAACCCTCTCGAGCTTACCATACCATAGCTTCCGAGGACGGAATCTACATCAGGAAGGGGGGCATGTTAACCCATGGCGGACATTGCGACATACTATATTTTACATCATTAATTTAAATATTCTGAGTCATGGGCCGGGCTTGTCGGCACCATATGTTAAGGATGAAGGGATTGGGTGATCGCCGATGAGAGGCGCACCTTGGATATCAGTAGGATAAGGGTTAGGGTCGGCCGGCCATGTATGGGCACCCAAGTGTGAACGGCCAAGTCACCTATATGAGTCAAATGTAACCCTAAAATCCTCATTCTCATGTGTTGTGAATACAAGAGTGCTCTTGCCTTATCTCTTTGGTTTCCTTCTCCTGCGTTTGTGTGAGAGAGAGAGAGTGAGTGAGAGAGCGATCGAGCACTGTGTAGCGGCATGGCGGCGGCGGAGAGGCGGTAGAGCGGCGCGACGGCGGCTCCTCCTTCACGGCTGCGACGCGGGAATCCTTCAAGGCGGCAGTTAAGCGGTGAGTGACACACCTTTTGCATTCTGTTTTGAGCTTGCCTTCCTGGTTGTATGCTTGCAGCCATTCGTGGCTCGCATACGGTGTCCGGCAAGTCCCCAGCTACGACCTGTGCGGCAAAAGCGCACAATGATGAGTTTTTTTGGGTATAGATTTTACCACCACTGCTCAGAGGAGTTGAAATACCTTTGGAACATACTCCTTCAAAAGCATGCCAACATGTTCTTGCTTGCATAAAGGATAAAGAAGCTCAAAACAAAATTATGTCCTCCATTAATCTTGAGGTTTTCCCTTTAGGGTCTATCTTGTAGTTTCTTTCATTCAATGATTGTGGGCCCGGGTTCTAGCAACCCTAGACAAGAATTAGGTGGAAGGGAATCAAATCATCTCTAACCTTCTTTCACAAATTCCAATACTTACAAAGGCCTACCACTTGGATCTCATAGCTTTTGCTGCAAACGGGAGCTGACATTTCCATTTTTCTAAGAAAATAATGTGGGTTGGAGCCTTCCTTTCTTGTGGCTCCTTTCACTCCTAATGTTCCTTTGATGACATGCAACATTTTTAGTAGGGATCCTGCTTCTTTGGAAGCTATTAACAGACATGTGCACCATGTTTGATTCCCGGTTACTAAAATTGGTCCCAAAAGTATCTAAAGTTTACCCATTTCTACCTATTCGTCAGATGGAAGTAGAAGCTATTGGGGTTTCTCACCGTCTTTGGACTTTAGCAAATAAAGGGTTTCTTGTACCTATCTAAGTAGAAACTTGGATTTACCTTGCTAATGTATCCATCCTCAAAGAATGCAAAAACCATGCTATCAAAGGAGTTCAATATATGGACCGTGGAGAGTTACTGAAATCACCTTTTTCTATGAGCTTTTTGGATCCTTCTAAATGTTCATCACCAGTGGGCATATATGGTAGGACAAAAGGCACTATGATTTTCACGAAAGCCAATGTAGAGTATTACTCAGAAACTATCTGGAACATTTATAAACCCTATTTAAAGTATGCTTGTAAGTTTCTTAATCCTAATCCTCCTTGTGACTTCAGTATCGTTCTGGTTTAACCATGCTATTTGGTATGTTTTGAATCATTTGGAATACTTATTTCTAGACAAGCCAGTATTTTTCCATCTTTCTCTTTTATGTTCACGGTTAGGTGGATAGGATAGGAATCTGGTTTTGGCACAAATTGTCTTTTTACAGTTTAGACAAATTATGTTGGATGTTCTCATTGAATTAAAAGGGACAGAGCCTAGTACCATACTCACTAGTTATGGACAATTTAAAGGTTGTTGAACCCTTGTATTGACCATGAATCCTCTTCCTCCCCACCACGAAAGAAACCCATCACATCCCTTGGCACTCCTAGTACCTTTATCTCTTTTCTCCCCCCCTCTTCTGGATTTAGTTATGGAAGCAAATATAAATCTTTTACTTCAAGAGGTCGTGGGTGGGGCTTCCCTGTCTGTAATTTATAGGACTTGTAATTTTGGATTTCATGATTAACAGATTTCAAAAGGCTCTACTGGGAGATGGATGCTTTGTACCAAGGATGATGTATTAAAAGATTTTTTTTTCATTGCCTCTTTGCTAACAAACTTTTGGAGTATGCCTCACCTATGGAAGTATATCTAGCTGCCTTGGATTTGGTTTTAGGAAATCATGTTATTTAAAAAAATGCTAAAATTGGATGGAGATATAGTGCATGTCTAAAGAAACTATTTTGCAGGCAAGATTTTTTACAAGAAGAAAAGACTCCTCCATGTTTTTGTTCTGATTTTTTGACTTTTACAAAAGACTTTATTGATCTAGATGTTCACATGTATGCACGGTAGATCTTAAAATTATATCTTATCTGACTACTAGAAACCTTATGGCAAAGGGATTATATCACATCCCTACTGAACCTCTTAATCCACATATGGCAATTAGTGCCTTACTAGAGTGCACAACTAACATTGCTAGAAAACTCCAACTGGAGTCTTTGCAATTGAATATAATTAATATGGCAATCCCTCACATTTTCGTGGAAAAAATTAAAGGGAGTCCTAAGAAATGGTGATCAAACAAGAACTCGTGGACTAACCCTCACTTTATGTGTTACTCATCACACAATTACTAGAACAATTCATTGGTGATTGGGCTTGATAAAGCTCCTAATAATGTATCTATCATTTGTAAACATTTTGCATATGAGGCTGGTAGAAAAAGGCTTTCTGGTGAAGAATTTTAGACTCAGATAATCCTTTTGAGATTGCTAATGGTTTACAAAGAAGAACTTGGGGCATGCATTTTGAATCACTTAATACTAGATTATCAATGCTTGCCCCTACTTTTAAAATCCAAAAGAACAAATTTCGATGGATTTCTAACGCTGCCAATGGTATCTTCACAGAAATTACCTCAATCATTACTAATGTCCTTAACTTAGTTCTTTGTGACTTTCATAAGATCTGTGGAATCAAGCAACAAGAACTTAAAGTTTTTCTAGATATCCATTCTAACCCTTTTTGGATCACAAGAAATGCAACTGAGGTAATGTTAAACCTTCCAGAATCTATCCTGCACATATTCACTCTACTGCAGACATCACACAGTGTTATGAAAACATACCACTTATTGGTGAAGCTAGCCTTATGAACATATTATACAAGATTTGTAATATGGTTTTTGACAAAAGAAAAACAGAAGGCTTTGCTAAGGTTTCTTTATGTCTGGGCAATACGCGATGGGTTAAAAAACCATCTATTATATTGCCAAAGACAATTGATGTGGGAGAGATTCAACATCTTCTTTTTTGGCTTTTTAATCACAGTTTTGTGCAACTAGGCTCTCGATTATTTAGACAAATGAAAGGTATTCCCATGGGACTTTCCTACTCTCCGGTGATGTGTAATATCTATTTAGCTTACTTTGAATATTTCCTTTTTGCTTCTCATGTAGATATTACTCATAAAAATATGCTGGAAAGCATCACACACTCCTTTAGATATATGGATGATATTCTTATCATCACAAAATTTATTCAACTGACCTCGTTTCGATTGAACCAACTTGGTTGGATAGGATAAACTTTGGGGAAAGCCACTTTGTCACTAAAATCACCTATTTAAATATTGAAATCTCACTCATAAGTCCTTTTATTGGTAATTTTGTTACTCGCTATATGTGGAATAGGGAAAAACTATCGATTACACCTTCAGAATTTGTAAAAAGAAAAAGTAATCATCCCTTTACTTATGCACTAAACACTATTCTATGGCCTTTTAACCTAATAATGTACTCTTCGACTAACCCTTTTTGTTGCCTTTGAAGATGTCTCGATATTGATCAATACGTTTTGCAACATTGGCTTCAAGAACGCTGATGTCTTGAGGATCACTATGGATTGTTTAGACCGCAACAATTGGCCAGGGATTAAATTTGACTCATCCCTTCTTATCAAACTATTGAGGAAGTAGGCCCATACTCATGGGGCCTATTGCCTCAATGTGTATGGTGCCTGGATGGTGGTGGGCACACACACACACACACCCCCACATAGATGCACATATTCACACACGTTCTTGTTGATAGTTTCGTATGTGTTTATGATAATTTGTGAGATCTGAACCTTTGGATTTCCAACTCTAAATATATGGGCAAATTTGACATTTTCAAGGCCTTGTTCTAGTGCTATAGTCTAATTCAAATTGATATGGCGGCATGGGCTTCCATTAATGCACCACATGCAAAAGTATGTTTACACACTCACACACAAGCACGCACTTTTCTTGCATGATGTTTTTTGGAGGCAAAATGCCCTATTATTGCCTGCTTGGTGGTATTTGTTTTTCGCTATGTGGCTTTGTGGATTGCCTGGCGGACCTGACGATTGAGCTCTGCAAAGTATATGGTGATGGATTCTCATTTAAAACTCATGGCGATGTTAGCTGGCTGCGTTGGCTCTAGCGAGTATAAAACAACTCTTCCTGCTCTGTGAGTATTCACAATTCTCACTTAGCCTTTATGGGTTTTACTGGTTCTTTTGCCATGGCATTGGTTTTGGCTTCTACGGGGAGTTCTTCTTCTCAGGTACTTTCGTTTGGGGGCATGTCACCTACTAGCCTTATGGTCTTGGATAGTCTCTCAACCTTTTCAAACTTTATTCTTGCGAATCATAATTGCTAGTTTCTCGATTATGGTGTATACATGCTGTAGATATTTGTTACATTCTTAGCCAATGTCACACGGTTCTTTCATAAACTATAAAACTAGCATGCAATATCCTTCTAATTAGGATATGTGCATAAGATAATTGCTCATGCATGTTGCTATTTAAGTTTGACCAGTGTGACGAGCATACTGTATTATTTTTTGTTGATGGGCTTTTCTAAAGAGTTTGTTGTAGAATTGTTTATTTCCTAATTCTGTAATTATGTCTAGATTACATTAGTGTAACCCGAAGTAACCTTTTTCTAGCTATTGGAAATGGAATGAAATGGCTTGTACTGTTCGAATCTTCACAATTGGACTGTTTGTTTGGGAAGATTAGGCTAATTTATTTGTATTAATCTTTTTGATGGTTGCGGTTTCATAGATTAGAAATTTGGTTAACCTCTGAAGTTTTTACTGTTTGTATATGCTTTGAATCCCCCATACTGGCTAGTATATAATTGGGTATTTGCCTATGGAATTTACTCGGCTGGTTTCTTACCAGACATTTTGATATATCCATTAGAGTTTTGCTTTGAATCTCATCAGGTATAAGATTAGTGATGGTCTGTAGGATCCACTGATTTGGTATTATACGTATGTTTCCATTACATGATAGAAATTGAACTAATGGCATATGGATTTTGATACCAAACTTGTTTAGGGTTTTTTGGATACGTTGTATTTCTATACCATCTATGGTGATTTGCTTTCGTGGCTTTGGCTAATCTGCTAGAGATAAGATGTATATCTGATTGCTGAACTAGAGTACTAATGATGTGCATGGGCATGGAGATAAGAACACTTGTGTCTATCCACTTTGGGGATTGCTTTTTATTTCTTTTGAAAGATTACATTATAGGTCTATGGGTTATTTATCCGAATTATGAATTGGACTTGTGATTGGATGATTTGGGTACTAGTTGACCCAACTCTAGCTTAAACTTTGGGGTACTTGAGTGACATCAATAACATGTGGTAGGGCCTAAGACACCTGTAAGACACACGCAGGCTAACTATTTGTTTGCCTATGTTAGATGGATGCAAGTAACATGCTCTACCCTCTCAAATATCTCGCAGTCTAAGATCTTGGACACATGGTGTAATACTTGAGAGATTGTCTCATAATATTGATAACATGATTATTGTAGCAATGCTCTTATTTTATAATAATGTTAAACACTTCATTTATCAAGACTTTTTGGGTTCCTGAAATATTTTGGTTTTTGGCTGTAGATATGTTATTTGTATATTTCACACACACACACACACACACACACACACACACACACACACACGTGTGCATGCATGTATATACAAAAATACACACATCAAAGAGAAGCAACGAGGATCCACATGCACTCTACCGACATGTATCGAGTTGCTAGGTTTTGCTATCGGGAGATACACTAAAAATAAAAGAATTGTTATAAAGGGGTGTGTGTGTGTGTGTGAGAGAGAGAGAGAGAGAGAGAGAGAGAGAGAGAGAGAGAGAGAGAGAGAGAGAGAGAGAGAAGAGGGAGAAGGGTGGGGAGAGAAAGAAGGGTGGGGGGAGAGAAAGAGAGAGAGAGAGAAGGGTGGGGAGAGAGAGAAGGGTGGGGAGAGAGAGAGAGAGAGAGAGAGAGAGAGAGAGAGAGAGAGAGAGAGAGAGAGAGAGAGAGAGAGTCACTCCACTTCCACTCTACTAGTGTGTCACTCACCCACAAATTCTCCAACACACAAGAAGGTCGACTCTCTCACATTCACTCTCTAATGCAAGTGAACAAGAGACACAACACACAACAAGATTCTCTCTCTCTCTCTCTCTCTCTCTCTCTCTCTCTCATACACACAAGAAGGCCAACTCTCTCACACACACACACTCTCTCACACACTCACTCTCTTACACACTCACTCTTTCTCTCTCTCATGCACTCTCTCACACTCACTCTCTCACACACAAATGCAAGTGAACAAGAGACACAACACACAACAAGATTCTCTCTTAAGCTCTCTCTCTCTCTCTCTCTCTCTCTCTCTCTCTCTCTCTCTCTCTCTCTCTCTCTCTCTCTCTCTCTCTCTCTCCCCCCCCAAAGAGCTTCTCAAATTATGTGTAAAAGCCTCCACAATGAGTGTATAAATTCACTTATATGTCATGGCCAAGTGTTGACATTAGGACATTAAAAATTTTAAAATGACCATGGAATTATAACATTAGCCTTTGCATCAAAATCATGAACTAATAATAAAGATTCTTGACAATTATGATTAGCATCATGTATGGAATAGTAATGCTAAAGGGCATGTTCCTAGAGCGTAGATCATTACAAAATTGGGGTTCAAAATGGCATAACAAAACCAATTAAATGCTAAGGTCATTTTCCTTGATCACATAAGAGCTAGATGTATAGGTAGTCCATGTGGTGGATGAAGAAGGTCAAGATGACCTAAATACTACACATGTATAAGTGCACATGTGTAAGTCAAAAAGTTTTTATAGGTCACAAGAAGACCTAAGCTAACATTTAGAAGGTCAAAAAGACATGTGAAACATTTGCAGTTATAAACTGTAGAGTGGAAGGGCCTAGTTAAAGGCACAAGCTTGATATATTGGCGGTATTTCTAGGTCAAGCTAGATTTTAATTTATTTCTTTATTAGAGAAGTGAATTTGCCTAGAGCCATGTTAGCATAAGTTACACGTGGAAACATGGTTATATCTAGAAGGATTCTAGCACTAGAATGTTTCTTTGCTTGGGATTAACAAACTCACACTTCATTCCTATTTTAAAGAAGGGGTAACTTATATATATTTAAGATGGAGATTCATAGTGTGACAAGTTACCTTTATCAGGTGCACGACTTCATGTGTGACAAGAAGTTGTTAATGCCAAGTGGCATATAGTAGTAGCATAGAATACATATTTTATGCTTGAATAAGTAGAAGCAAATCCAAGGTGAGAACACTTCTTCTGGTCACATCAAGTTTAGAACACTTATTTTGGTCACTCATCAAGGGTGACAACACAAAAGATACAATACATCCTATACTTCTAGAGGAAGAGGAAGCTTTAGATCATCCATTAATCATGCATTTAAAACCAAAGGTCCTTGTTATTATTTTTGAAAAGGACATGTTGTATTAAGAGACAAGCACAAAATGTGAATGAAGGGGAAGAGGGAGAAATTTTCCCATTCAAGGAAGGCAATATTTGAAATTTGTAGATCAAAGAGAGCACAGATATCTATTGTTACTCATGGAAACAGTCAATTCATCTCAAGATGGTGAGTGGTTTCTTGATTCCACCAGTGTATCTAACTTTGCCTTGGACACGTTACATGAATACCCTTGTGAATCCCTTTGGTTTGAGGTAGGCCCAAAAATTAGCTCTTTACCCTTCCCCATGTTCCTTATTCCTCATCCAAGTAGGAGTAATAGACTCAATTGATAAATTGAAGAAACACATATGACATTAAAAAATGCCCCCTATTAGGATTAAAAAAAGGCCACTGTCCATGATCAAAAAACTTGCACATGGTGATGGAATACAAATGAGGAGGGTTCTAGCCACCAAGTAATTATCTATGTAAATCATATTAGCTCCTTTCTTTTATTGTCCATTTATTTTAATGAAGACTAAGAACGTACTAGGAATTATATCTAACCAATGCATCTATGGTTCAAAATGATAGGTTGGAGCTCATGAAAGATTGTTTAAAAAAGAAAGGCATTCTTGATACAATATATTGGATAAGGCTATGGAGAACCTTCTTAGCATATTAACTCCTACTATAAACTTCGTCTAGATTAAAAAATATAATAATGCAAATATTAGAAGATCAATTAACAACTATTACCACATTAAATAAACATTGGACATAATAAAGAGGAGAAAGGAGCCTATAAATTTTGAGCATGATGATTTTAACAATGTTTTAGTTGAAAGAGGCTTCAATGAGCTCGTATGGTACAAGTTTTATTGAAGGTTGGCAATGTTTCTTATTTTTAAATAATTCTTGATTTGCATCTAATTATAATGTTTCTTGTTTTTCTACTTCATGTTATGGAGGGATGTTTTAAAATTAGATGAGTGTTGGATTAGCAAGGGGAATAGGTTAGAGAGGGTGAGCATGACATTTATATCTATGTGAAGCTCTAGAAAATGTAAAAGATAAGTCAATGGGAGCCTCCTTTAATGTTCAACTAGAGAAAGAAATGTTATGGGTAGGATATTTTCAGGTACCTAAGAAGGACACAACATTTTAGCATGGGTGTTTCAAAGGTGGTCTTGTATTATTTTATTCATTCAGTAATAGAGGAAGAAGTGTTGGTTGTACTAGGTGTCAAAAGATTTCATCTAGATTGGTGCTTAGGAGGAGATATGAAGGTAGTCACATGTATGCTTGGTTGTGACACATATACTCTAACTACTACGAACTCTCTTTTTCATGGAAAGATCAATGCATGGCTTAAAAATGAGGAACAAATCAGATGGATCAGTAATGACCTTTCATTTGACTTACATGTGACTTACGATGTGACACACATGGTAGGTTTGTCAAAGATCCCAACTGGAAACCCATTATAGCATTCCCTTAGAAGAAGGTACAACTTTGTATTTCACACACTATGGTAAGAATTTTTGGTACACTACTTTATGGCATTCCCTTAGAAGGTACACCTTTATAGTTTACACACTATGGTAAGAATTTTTGGTATAGATGGATTGACTTAATAAACTTCATTTGACTTACATGTGACTTACCATGTGACATAGATGGTAGGGTTGTCAAAGATCCCAATTGGAAACTCATTATAGCATTCCCTTACACCTTTGTACTTTCCACATTATGGTTAAAAAAAATCTAGGCATGGTCAAGCTTTTTTGATTTCAAATGCAACTGAGCGTCCTCCTTGCATTAAAACCGCCCCAATAGCTTTCCCACTAGTGTATGTTTCTACTTGTTTCTACAATAAATGGCTCATTAGTGTCCACTATACTCAACTTAGGTGCGACTGCGCCCTTGAGTTTCTCAAAACTAATTCATTGTGGATCCTCCCAACAGATAGTTTTTCCTTTAGTTCTCAGTTAATCTGTCAAATGAGACTGTGGTCCTCGCATAGTCCTTTACATATTGATGATAAAAACCTGACAAAATTAGAAAAAATTGTAGTTCTTTTAAGTTTTTTTTTTTGGCTTAGGCCATTTTAGAATAGCATCCACTTTCTCAAGATCCATCCACGTTCTCTCAGCAGGGGCGAATATAATATGACCTAGATAGTGAATTTCTTTAGTAAAGAATTTGCATTTGCTTTCCTTCATAAATAATTTGTTCTTTCTAAGTAATTCAATCACTAAGCATAAGTGCTCTACGTGTTCCTTTCTTGACTTACTATAAACAAGTATATCGTCCAAAAAAACTACAATGAATTTTCCTAAGTATGGACGTAAAACGTTGTCCATAAGTATCATAAATGTCGTTGATGCGTTAGTCAAACCAAATGGGATGACCCAAAACTCATAATGCCCACATCGAGTTCTAAACGCGGTCTTGGGAACATCTTGTTCCCTGATCTCTTGACTTAATGGTAGCATGACCTAAGGTCAATTTTTAAAAACTAACGTACACCATTGAGTTGATTAAACAACTCATTGATGCGAGGCATTGGTGGATACTTGTTCTTAATTATAATATGATTCAGAGCACAATAATCTATGCACATACGCATAGAACCATCTTTCTTTTTTACCAAAAGAATAGGTGGAGCCCATGGCAAAGAACTAGATTTTATGAAATCTTTTCTCGCATAATCGGCCAATTTTCACTCCACCTCCTATGCTTGGGAGTGTGGCTAAGTCTATAAGCAGGCTTGCTTGTAGGCTTGGTGTTGGAATTAGGGTTACAGGAAAGCACACAAAGCTTGGAGAAGAAGAAGCAAGAATGCACACAACACAAAGTATTAGATTGTGTCAATGTACAACAGATAAGTTAGCCCTAGAAGGATGGGCGTATATACGAGCCGGGGGAAAAAACCTCCTAAAGAGGGAAAAAGTGCCCCGGCGGTCCTAAGTGTGTTCACACACATCATTGCCTATATATATATGGCAACAAATCCCCCCCTAGGAGTGATGGTGTGAACGAGAGCTGGCACTCATGTATAGGGGAGTGCCATGCCCGGAGTAGATCAGTCCACAAAGGGGAGCAAGCCCAAAGCTTTGCGGAAAGCTTCGAACTTCTCACGAGGAAGCGCCATTGTGAAAAGATCGGCGAGGTTGTCCTGTGTTGGCACATAGGCCAAACTGATCTCTCCTGCTGAGAGTCTCTCCCTGACATAGTGATAATGCACCTCAATATGCTTGTGCGAGCATGAAAAACTGGGTTTCTCGCAACTGCCAATGCGCTCTGACTGTCAGTGAAGATAGAGGTGGCAGACTCCTGTCCAACACCCAAGTCAGCCACCATAAGCCGTCTGAGCCACACACTCAACCGTAGCTGTGAAAGTTGCCCTGTACTCAGCTTCACAACTAGAAGTGGCCATAGTAGGTTGCTTCTTGCTCAACCAAGATATGCATGAGCTACCGATGAGCATGAAACAAAAACCACTTGTGGACACTCTTGTGTCATAGCAACCAGCCCAATCTGAGTCCGAAAAAGCATGTAAATCTGGCGGCAACGATCCCCCCTTGGGATAAAACAACCCAAGATGTATGGTGCCACTCAAGTAGTGAAAGATGCGTTTAACTGCCTTCCAATGCTGAGACCCTGGGCTATGCATAAACCTGCTCACCTGTGAGACTGCAAACTGAATGTTCAGCCTTGTAATGCATACATAAATGAGGCAACCAATAGCTGTCTGATATAGTGTGACATCAAAGTGATCTCCAGCATCATGAAGACTCAACTTCAAACCTGTCTCCATTGGAGTAGCAATAGGCTTGCAGTCTTCAAGGCCAAATCTCCGCAACAATGTCTCAATATACTCTGTCTGACACAAAGCAATACCTCCATCACACTGCTTAAATTGTATCCCCAAATAATGATGCAAATGCCCCAAATCTGACATCTCAAAAGAGGCATTCAAATCAGCCTTAAAATCAGCAATATGACTTTCATTTGGTCCTGTGAGCAGCATGTCATCGACATAGAGAGCAATGATTAGATGTACATCATCCACACATTTAACATATAAAGTGCTTTCTGTTGGACTATTCTGAAAACCATGTGCAGTCAAATATGCATGTATCTTTTCATACCAAGCTCGTGGAGCTTGCTTTAAACCATATAAAGCCTTTTTCAACCTGTACACTTTGTTTTCCTGCCCTCTTTGAACAAAACCACGAGGCTGCAATACATACACCTCCTCATGCAAATCTCCATTCAAGAACGCAGTCTTTATGTCCAACTGATGTACATTCCAACCATTATGAGCTACCAATGCACAAATGCTACGAATGGTAGTCATACGACAAGTAGGAGCAAAGGTCTCATCAAAATCAATGCCCTTTTCTTGAGCATAACCCTTTGCAACAAGTCTAGCCTTATAGCAGTCAACACTACCATCTGGCTTTCCTTTCAACTTAAAAATCCACTTACATCCAATGGCCTTTTTACCAATAGGCAAATCACACAAAGACCATGTACCATTCTTGATTATAGCATCATATTCACTTTGCATTGCAGCCAACCAATTTTCTGATTTTTGTGCCTCATCAAATGAAAGAGGTTCTTCCTCTTCACACATACTAGACACAGCCAAAGCATAACAATCTGATGCATAAGAGGCATGCTGAAAACCTGAATGAGTACGACTAGATATAGGTGCATCAATTTTACTATCACGCAAGGTTTGCACTAGCCATTTAGGCATACCTCTAGCCTGCTCATTTTCAGCCCTATCCTCAGAAATTACATCTTGTAAATCTGCATCAGAAATAGGCTGATCTATGATGTCGTTTGAAATCTGCATAGGTTGAATATTTGCCTCATTAGGACTTACATTTGAATTCTCACCTGTAAACAGAGGCAACAATGTATCAAATACATCCCGTGAGCTCACACCTGTCTCTTTGGTACATGATAACAAAGGCTGCATAGCATCTTCCACAAAAACAACATCTCGACTAATCAAGATACAAAGGCTGCGGATGATACAATCTGTAAGCTTGCTCTCAGCACTGTAACCAATAAAAATGCATTTGACAGCCTTATCATCCAATTTCCTGCATTGTTACACAGGCACTAAAGCATAGGCCAAGCAACCAAAGACACGCAAGTGACCAATAGAAGGCTTCCTGCCATGCCAAGCTTCGTATGGAGTAATAGACTGCAAGGCCTTAGTGGGACACCTATTGAGTACATATGCAGCACACATGACAGCCTCAAGCCAAAACGCATGTGGCAAAGCTTGGCTCTTGACCATACATCATGCCATCTCCATAAGTGACCTGTTTTTCCTCTCAGCAACACCATTTTGCTGAGGGGTATATGGCACTGTACATTGGTGTTTTATCCCACGACTAGCCAGAAATGCATCAAACTCTTTAGACAAGTACTCCCCCCCTTGATCAGAACGGAGGGTGCCCATAGTACAATTGGATACATTTTCAACCATAAGAAAAAACTGTTTGAAGCACAAAAACACTTCGGACTTTGCCTTCAGTGGATATACCCATGCATGCCTTGAGTAATCATCAATGAAAGTCACGAAGTACAAGTGTTTACCAAATGACGGAGTTTGCATAGGCCCACATACATCACTATGTACAAGTTGCAATTTGCGAGTGGGCCGCATAGAACCATCCTTTGGAAACACAGAACACTGCATTTTGCCCAAAATACAACCTTCACAAACATGTTTCAATGGTGCCTCAAGAGGGGGCAATGAAGCAACCATATCAAATTTCTGCAAACGCAGCAAACTAGCAAAGTTCAGTTGACCAAAACGAGCATGCCATAGTTTTGCATCTGAAACTGCCTTTTCATCAGAAACGACCTACTAATAGGAGAAGAAACAGTGGAAGAGGCTGCCTTACCACTTCTTCTCTGCTACTGGGCAGCAATAAATGCTTGATCAACTACACGCTACCTGGCCCTATTTTGCCTAGACTGCGCTTCTTGCAAGAGCTTGTTGACTAAAGTATCATACTTGACAGCATCAGGTCTGTCCTCAGTAAGAAGTCTCCACGTGGAAGCAAAAGTCTGATATGTCTCAGGTAAAGCATCAAGAACAGTCTGCACAAGAGAATGATCAGGAATAATCTCACCTGCAGAAATCAACTATTCTTTGAGATCTTTAATCTCAGCAAGAAAAATATTCATGTCATCATCTTCCTGCATAATCTTCAATTCTAGCTCTTTACGCAGGTAAGAGATTTTTGCCTAGTTACGACCTGCATACAAACCAGCTAGAATATCCCAAGCCTGTTTTGCTGTTTTAGCTGAACGAATATGTGGGGTGATGTTACATTTGACAGAAAGTGCAATCAAGGCATGAGCCTGTGCATCTTTACCATCCCAACGAGCTTGTTCAGCAGTGGATAAAACAGCAGCAACAGTAGAGTTGCTAGAACCTGCAACATCCTCAACAGATCTTACATCCACAAAACTTGGACGTACATCCATACCCTGCACAATGTTCCACACTTCTTTTGCAACCAAAACATGTTGCATCATGTATGCCCGAAGTGGGTAGTTGCTGTCTCCATCCAATTTGTCATCAGCAGATAACATGCGAAATACATCATTGCTGTTATCAGCCATGGCCACTGACTGAAACTAATGCAAAAGCTACCTGTAATGAAGCAAAGACTGAACAGAAAACAACTCGTGCTATGTAGCACGGTCCACAATAGAGTACGTATGCCTGTTTTGCAGAAAACTGCACTGTCAAAATTTCTGCACAAAATGACGAAAACACCTGTGCAGAACTTGAAATGCAAAAACGGAGCCTAAAACGACCTCAGATGCGATTTCTGAGAACGCGAAGCCCTACGGGCAAATTTGTAGAGTATAGGGACCTGCAAGCACTCGTGAAAGCTTACCTCAATCGGAGAACGTGAGTCGAAGGGTGCTAGCGGCATAGCCTTGGAAGCCAATGCCTGCTCTGATACCAATTGTTGGAATTAGGGTTGTAGGAAAGCACACAAAGCTTGGAGAAGAAGAAGCAAGAATGCACACAACACAAAGTATTAGATTGTGTCAATGTACAAAAGATAAGTTAGCCCTAGAAGGATGGGCGTATATACAAGCCGGGGGGGAAAAACCTCCTAAAGAGGGAAAAAGTGCCCTGGCGGTCCTAAGTGTGTTCACACACATCATTGCCTATATATATATATGGTAACACTTGGAGCCTGGTAGGACATCAATGGAATGGTCTACCTCCCTAGATAAAGCATCTGAAAATCTTCAAGAGAAACATCTCGATACTCTCATAATTAAGAATTTAAAGTATTTAGGTACTTACCATTATTTACTCTCTCATTTTCAGCCTTGGATTTTTTCAAGTTTTGGTCACATGCAGACAAACGGGGTTTACAAAACAGGGGTCTTGTTCAAGGTCATTTACCTTTATTGTTTCATCTACAGAAACAAAAATTCACTTCTATTTCATCTACAGAAACAAAAATTCACTTCTATTTCATCTACGAAAATAAAAATATATAAAAGGTTACAAATGTATACCTCTTGAATCTCGTCGAGCTCATAAGCACTGCACAAGTCCATGGACGATATAAAAGGCTTAGTTGTCACATCATGCTTACCACGCAAAGTTATGCATCCACCCCCATGCATGAACTCTAGGCTGTTATCTTGGTAACTATCACAGGGTAGGGCCCATGTTGTACAACCACTACCTGCCTAGATAGACTTCTACCCTAGCAAAATGCATGACCTGGAAATCAAGCATAGCCTCGTAACTCTACATAGCAAGTGGCACTCCCAAAACCGCCATGTCCCAAATGGTTTTTTCATAACCATTAGCCAACGAAATTGTGTACTTATGGTCACTCTTGGTCTCGAGAAGCTTCAACTTTTTGACTAATAAGTAGTTAAGAAAGTTGTGCATGGTCCATCGTTGTTCATAATGGTGGTGACTCTACGGCCACCAATCTTGGCATATAAACGAACCAAATCGTGTGGCCTGAAAGATGGTTGCCACATAGCCTACGAAACACAACATGCATGGGTGCTATCCATATGGCACTTTGCAAATCAGAGAGGTAACACTTGCATCATTGGCATCGCTAGAACTACCTCAAGCTTTAGTACCCAGCACCATTAGGGATGCACACGAGGGGTAAGAGCGGCAAAAAAAAAAAAAAAAAAAACACCAAATGGAAAGTTGCCGTTGGCCTTGCTGCGTGTGGCTCAGTGTTCGAAAAAAACCCGGGTATAGTGTAATTTGCACCTGCAAATTTTTAAAATTACCTTCAAATTTGAAACTTAAGGGTATAAAAACCTGCAGATTTTGAGGAGTTGTAGAACAAAAACCTTCAAAATTTGAAAATTTTGTTTATAAATAATTTCACAATTTTTAGATGAAGGTTTTTTACTTTTTGGGAAAATAGTTTTTTTCGAACACTGGTGTGGCTACGCACACAAGGAAGTGCCTTCACTCTGGTTGGTTGGTTGTGCAACACACACACAAGCGCTCACACGGCTTGTGTAAACCTTATCCAGCACGTGGAAGGCAGCTTTTAAGCTTGCGCTGTTGCTCCCCCCATGACGCCCATGCGCGCCACTATGTCGGGAGGGAGAGAGAGAGAGAGAGAGAGAGAGAGAGAGCGCACCACGTCGTGAGCTCTCACGGACAGCTGCTCCATTCCGTTACTGCCCAACAAACATGCTGCCCACCAGTGAACGTGCTGCCGTGTGCACACTGCACTGGTGGGCTTCCCCACCAGTGTCCGCTTGGTGTCTAGCGCCTGCTGCTGTCCGGATGGTCTGCGCTATGACAACTAGACCTTGCCCTGGTTGTTGCGGGTGTGTGATTCTTGTTGCTGAGTAGCTATTGTGTGGTCAAAAGATAAGAGAAGCGCCTCTTGCTTCTAATTCCAGAGAAAGATAAAGAACCCGCTCCCTGTTTTTCTATGTAAACCTTATCCAAGAGAAAAGAAATGACGAGATTTTTGGAGCAAGGTCGTGCTCGGAGTGATTTGAATGTGGCTTTGATACTAATGTTGCATTTCCCGTCACGAAGCCACCTTTGATACCAATGTTGCATTTCCTCTCACGAAGCCACCGAGATGAGGGAGGAGATCTCTTGTTCACCACCCAGTCGTAGAGGAATGTGGATAAGAATCCATAATGACGGGCTTACGTAGTGGCCTGCCCGCCCACACTTGCCCAACTGCCGCCCGTGCTCCTCCAACCTGGGTGCCTCACCCCTGAACCCTGGACACTTTCGCCGATTAGGCTCCATGTCCGGTTGAGCCCTACATAGCCGATTACAAGCTACGTGACATGTCTCATTTGGCTATAGTTAGAACCTCAAATATAGGTTCTATATTCATATAATGAATCTAGAAGGTATCCTTTTGCAATGGGCTATATAGGTCATTTCCAATATATTAAGTCACTTTTAGAAAAAAAAATCATGGGATGAATCATCTTAATTTGCCTCTCAATTTTCCACAACAAGTTTAGAAACTACTAAAGCTCTCCTCTTGGTCTATTGGAAAAACATTAGGATGGTGGCCCTATACTTGATTTTCGACTAGCTTCAAACTTTTCTTGATTCTCAAACCAAGTTTTGGGCTTTCTCTTACTTCTTGAACTAGGTTGGTCCGTTTATTCATCTAGCCCTCTAAGTGTAGTTACTTTCTCTTCTTGATGTTTGTTTTCTAAGAAATAGCTTTTGTAGATGAACTAGAATAAATAATAAAATTATTTAAAAAAATGTGCATAAACTTAAAGACATTATTTGAGAAAATTATTACCATTCTTCGCACAAATTAAGTTATATTATGACCATAGGTTGATCATTATATACCCAAGCAAGTCTCCTTTTGTAATTTAACATTTGTTTTCAAATAAATCATCATAGTATTTATCATATGTATGCCATCTATCAAACACTAGTATTTATAGCTTAATAATAATAAGCTAACAATAAAAAGATATTTCTTTACTTATGCAAAAGATAAGAACCAACCAACCTTTCTACATCCTATATTAAAACTTGCTTCTTTATACCTTCAACACCTATTATGATGAAGTGTTCTCATGCATCTTCCAAGATCCAATAGTTTCTTGCAGAGACAAGCTCAGTGGAACCTTTTGGCAACTTCACCTATAACTCCATAGGTGTATCAACTTCACTTATAACTCCATAGGTGTATCAACATCTTTACACAATCGTCTCTCCACTCTTTTTATTCATCTATCTAGTGGAAGAAATCATACAAGCATGAATTTGCAAATGTAGCACTTGAAGTTACAATCCTACAAGAGTATAGATATTTCCCTCCTTTACATCCTATAGGAGTATAGATATTTCCCTCCTTTACAACCATTTGCCAATAAGTGTTTCATATGTTTAGCTTCTAAGTTCTTGCAAACAAACACTATGAGAGCTCTTTGGGGTGCCATGAAAAAAGTGCTAAAAAAACATGAATGGGTCAGGACAACACAGACTAACATACCTTGATGGCTTTGAAAACTTTGAAGATGCATGAACACCATTATCGTATTTAGTTATCCATGCACCACTTATTATGGATTGGCCTCTCTGAAGTGCCTAATAAAGGAGTAGGAGCAATTCTAGCCTGCCAGATTCATTCTCTTTAGATGGTACCATATATAAATGTGTGAGAAAATCTTTTTGGGAATAACTTCTAAAGGGGAAAGAAAGCGAACAATTTCTTCACTAACACTACCATGGAAAGCTTTACAGAAGCGCCCCTTAAGATGTTGAGCGGTTGTTCCTTTTTTTATTTTAATAGAAAAATTATGGCAGTTTGTCCACAATGAAAACATTTGGACGGTAATTTACCCCAAAGTGTTCTTGAAGTGTATGGATTGATATTCAATATCGTTCTAATTCTCAATGGATGATCAATAAATAGGCAAAAATGAAACTTGTTGATAATGACCTCTTGGTTGATTACTCACATATGTATAAAAAAAACTTAATAATTTAATTCTCGGAGCTTTGATTTGTGGGTCAAGGTACATGTCACAAAACATACACCTATGTTAAACTATTACTACCATCAAGTGTCTTATCAAGGACATGAATAATAACTTCAATATTATACCTCGTGGTGTGAGAAATGATAAAAAGATTTACAAGCTGAACGTTGCTATGGATGAACATGCTTTGGTAGCTCTAAAGGATGATAAAATTCAATTGTGGCATGAAAGGTTTGGACATTTGAGTTATGGAAATATTCAATTGCTTTATGACAAAGGGATAGTTCTTGGTCTTAAAAGATATTAATAATTTTAGGTGCTTATGAGTCATGCATGATGGGAAGAAATCAAGAGTGTCAATGCATATAGAGAAAGAGGTAAAGAAGCCTCCAAAGTGGTACTTGAAAAGGTACTAAGATTGGAGATCAAACCAAATGTGGTGAACAAGCTTCAAATATGTCTCGAGGGAAAGAAAGATAAAGAGGTAGTAAGATTAAAGATTAACCCAAATCTAGTGAACAAGCTTTAAATCGTGTCTTGAGGTGGAAGTCATCAATATATGACACTGAGATGTCCTGACATAGCTTATGTTGTGAGTGCCATAAGTTAAAATATATGGCTGATCTAAAAGATTCACATTGGAGAGCAACAAAGTCTGTATTCAGCTATCGCAAAGGAGAGCAGCAAAGCGTGTATTTAGGTATCTCAAAGGAGCTTTTAATTCTTATATTGAGTACACATCATCTTGTGATTTGATAATGTGATATGGATTGGAAAATATTGATGATTATAAGTAAAATCTGCATATTTATTTTCTCTTGGCTATGGATCTATTTTATGGAAAAGCAAAAAGCAAGCAACTATATCTTTATCTTCTACTAAAGCGGAGTATAAGTAAAATCTGCATATTTATTTTCTCTTGGCTATGGATCTATTTTATGGAAAAGCAAAAAGCAAGCAACTATATCTTTATCTTCTACCAAAGCGGAGTTTATCTTTATCTTCTACTAAAGCGAAGTATAATTTAGCCAAGAATGGACTGTGGGAATGTGTTTGGCTGAGGATATTACTTGAAGAGATCATGGAGAATCAAGAAGACCCAATTCCGATAAGTGAAGCTGTATTTAACTTGGAAAGAAACTAGTTCTTTATGCAATGACAAAGAATATTGAAGTTCATTATCATTTATATTTTGTGACAGCCAAAGCTGTATTCATCTTGGAAAGAACCCAGTTTTTTATTCAAGGACAAAGCATATTGAAGTTCATCATCATTTTGTTCATGAAAAGTTTCAAGCAAAAAGATTTGAAATAGCTTCAAGTAAAAAGAATTGTCTATTGCACTATAGAAGAATAAGTTGCATATATTGGCCTCCCTAATGCTATAGTGCTTCATGGTTGCTAACACATAACTAGGCTATAGATGCCCTGTTTTTTAACGCTAATTATTATAGGCTAAAAGGGTTGGCCATCTATAGAGCTTAAACGCACCACTTGTAGGGACAATACTAAGAATAGTTTGGTTATGACATTGTTACTACCTACTAATCTATGGATTAACCAATTCTAACAAGCTAGTTCAACAATACCACTATCTTGGTTTATTAAAACTGCAAGGCTAACTAATTAAAACAAGATTGTTGGATTAACACCATTAGGCTAACTAATTAAAACCATAATCCAAAGTATTAGCATTTACTGGTTTTTGTGAACCATGGTGAACCAACCAGTTGGTACTTGGTGGTTTATCCTAGATGTAAACTACCTCTATAAGAGTATAATGTCATGATTACATTTAATTTTCATAAAATAAAAAAGATATAAATAGAATGTATGAATCCAAAGTACTAGCATAAAGCATAATCCAATAATCTTGTTAGATTTGTTTAATACATTATATTTATATCTCTTTAATTTTCTAAAAATTAACTATAATTATGACATTGTAGTCTTATAGAAGTAGTTTACATCAAGAATAAACCAACTAGTAGGTTCACCAATGCTAGAAAACTGGTTCACAAAAACTAGTAAATGTTCATTTACTACTACCAAGCTAAATCACCAAAATGCTTCAGAATATATGTTAGCTTACTAAGCCAGTATCAAAATATTATTGTGTGAGAAATCTCACATACATACAATATTCTTTTATTCACTTTACAATATATGAATTTCCACAAGACCTCCACATGTGTAATATTCCATACAAGGGTCTTCATGAAGCATGGTGGCATTCGTGTTCAGAGTATTACAATTGTCATACCCATTTGTCAATGTATCTTATACTCGTGAAGGTATGTAAAGGCAAGATGGCCCAATCTCAATAATCATGGATGAAACTGATGGATTATCATTATGGTTAGAGGTGATTGAATACATAAATTCAAGGCACTTTTGCACCTTGTTAAGTGTATTTTTAAGGGAAAAAAACTAGTCCAACTTTTGTGAGAGGATCACACCCGTCTAGGTCTCTCTCTCTCTCTCTCTCTCTCTCACACACACACACACAGAGACACACACACATCTAGGTCTCTCTCTCTCTCTCTCTCTCTCTCTCTCTCTCTCTCTCACACACACACACACACACACACACACACACACACACACACTCAATCTCTCTCTCTCTCTCTCAAACACAACACACATGCACAATCACTCTCAAAACAGAGACGATGACACACACATGTGCAATCACTCTCAAAACACAGATGATGGCACGCACAGGCACACATGTACAAATTGCTACGAACAATAGAGCCCCCCAACCACTACTTTGAGCAACATACACGAGATAATCGACGCCAATCGATCCGTGGGACTCCATGTAAATATACCATGACATGGAACAACAATCGAGAGCACCATAACATAAAGTAAGGGCAGTACATAAAGCTAGTTATTATTTCAAGGCGCACAATGCATATATTTTAAAGGGCGAAACCAACCAAAGGTTGGAAAGTCACGTCTATCCTTCTTTACCCCCTCACCCCCTCTTCTTTTATGTCAGCATTTTGGAGGCAAAATGTTTTTATGTGATTTTTATTTTATTTTTATTTTATTTTTCTTTGTTGGACGCCCCCGGCTCTGTCAGGAAAGAAGGGCGGGAAAGCAAGGACCCAAAATAATGTGGGTTAAACAATAATTAAGGTAATCCATACTTCTACTGTGGGTAAATTTCTTTTTGCAGTCAATTTTCTTTACGATTCGCATGAGAGAAAAACAGTGAAAAATTCGCCTCGCAGGTTGAAAAAATCACATGAATTCTCTAAAAGAAAATTTTTGATTTGTTTGATGAATATTCTTCCAACTTACGCGTGTTAGCAGTTCTGCCCTCCTTCCTGCGAGCTTTTTCCAACACTTTTGGCCTATTTTCCTCTTGGAAATTGCCCCTTTAATTGCACAATTGTCAAGCAATATTAGAACCCAAATGATTCTTATGTTTGCTGTGTGTGTGTGTGTGTGTGTGAGAGAGAGAGAGAGAGAGAGAGAGAGAGAGAGAGAGAGAGAGAAGAGAGAGAGAGATTGTGCGTGTGACCAGTGCTAGAAAAAACATTTTCCCCACCACCCAAAATGAGGGGCAAGTCTTGGCCTGTTTTTCCATTAAAAAAACTGCTTTCATAACTAAAATTGCCAAAATGTCAGTTGCAAATTTCAAGGTCAACCGAAAATTTTTAACCAGTTTTTTTCTTAAAAAATCCAAGCCTTGATTTTGTACTATTTCACTCATACTCGATAGAAGTCTCTTTCTTGGGAAAAAAAAAATCCAAGCCACGAAAGACACACTAATGGATTGGGTTTTTTCTAGTGTTAGTGTGTGTGCAAGTTTGTGTACATACATACATACATACATACATCTATTTGTATTGGTGTCATGTATATACACACACGTGTGTGTGTGTGTGTGTGTATACAAATAAGTACATACATACATACATACATCTGTGTGTGTGAGAGAGATCTTTGTGCATTTTCCATAAATTGCACAAATTTTCAGAGCACATTGGGGCTTTTTTTGCAGAGCAAGAGAGAAAGATATTTAAATACATCTTGTTTCATCATGCCCAGAGCTACAGAGCTATGGACGTTCTTTGGATCGCTTTTGGGTTTTATAGCATTCGGGCAGACAATCCTCAACACCCTTCTGCCCATCGAGGTCCGTATGATACTCAGCCGAATTGTTTCCCGCATCGCCGACAGCATCTCCAACTACACCTTCATCGACATCCCAGAGTATGATGGTGTCACAAACAATGAGCTCTACGGAGCCATCAAGCTCCATCTCAGCAGTACAAGCCCATTGAAAGCCAGAAGATTGAACCTGTGCCGTGCCGCAAATTCGAGCTGCTTCACATACAGTCCCGCCAACAATGAGCACATTCTCGAGACATATGGAGGCACGAAGATGTGGTGGGAACATCATGTTTCCCAGAAAGAGGGTCAACGGTATGCATGGAGGTCCATGGCTGATGAGAAGAGGTGCTTTATTCTCAAAGTGCACAAGAAAGACAAGAACCTAGTTCTGCTACCATATCTAGAACACATCATGGAGCACGCCAAGGAGATTCGGAGGCTCAATCGCGACCGGCTCCTGTACACCAACACCAAAGGCATGTCATGGGAGTCTCGGTCTCAGCCATGGGAGTCGGTTTCATTCAAGCATCCTTCTACCTTTGAGACGCTGGCACTTGATCCTCCTCGCAAACAGCAAATCATGGCAGATTTGCAGGCTTTTGCCAAGGGCGAGGAGTTCTATTCCAAAACCGGGCGGGCATGGAAGCGGGGTTACCTGCTTTATGGACCGCCTGGCACAGGAAAGTCTAGCATGATTGCAGCCATGGCCAATTTCTTGGGCTATGATGTTTATGACCTTGAACTCACAGAGGTGCAGACGAATGCAGAGCTTCGGAAGCTTCTGATTAGGACCACAAACAAGTCTATCATCGTGATTGAAGACATAGATTGCTCTTTGAATCTCACGAACCGATCCGCCAAGAAGCGGAAAAGGGACTCAAAGGTGGTGGATCCCGGATCTTTCGAGATGCCGCCCACTGAAGAGCAGCCCAACTCTATGACTCTGTCGGGGCTGCTCAACTTCACAGATGGACTCTGGTCGTGTTGTGGCAGTGAGCGTATTTTTGTGTTCACAACCAATCACATTGAGCGGTTGGACCCGGCACTCCTGCGATCTGGACGCATGGACATGCATATCCACATGTCTTTCTGCACCTTTCCAGCTTTCAAGATTCTGGTGGCTAACTATCTTGGCCTTGAGGACCACCATTTGTACCCGGACGTTGAGCAGATAATAGATGCTGCCCACATGACACCAGCTGATGTGAGTGAGATACTCATAAAGTTTCGTGAGAATCCTGATCTTGCAATGGAGGAGTTGGTAGCAGTATTGAAGGCTGCCCAAGCCAAACCTTGGCCCTCTCTGCTAGGCAAAGAAGATCACAGCATTGAGGATGCAGAAGAAGAGAAATATACTGTGGAAGATAAGCATCTAGATGAGCCAAGCAAGCAAGTATTGACATGTGAGACATGTGAAAAGATCATGAAAGCAACAGAGGCAAGTCTTTTGCAAAGAGGAAGCAGATGCTGATACTGGCATGAAAGGGTCAAAAGGCAGTTTAAGTAAGCAATCATATCTTTCTGCCTCTGCCATATTAGCGGATATGCGGATTTCTTTTGAAGTCTTCTTCTAAGTTGCGGCCAGCTGGTTTATGCTGATTCTTTCCATCTTAAGCGGTGCATTTTCCCGACCTGCTACCTTGTCTGTGTGTGTGTGTGTTCTGTAGTGCTAGCCTTCATCATGTCTAAGTCTGCCCTTCACATCTGGAGAAGTGATAGAAACTCATCATGGTGGTTTATTTAGGATGATTGTATACTAAAGCAGACATATCTTTATGCATGAACCTACATCTGCTCTTGGGTGCTGATGATGTGAGTGGAGATGCCATAGCATAGAGTCCATGATGGAGTTGATGATTTGAAGCTTTGTGGGGGTAGACTCTCATGGAACCAAGATTGCATTTTGGTTTTTGTTAAGTCAAGGAAATACCCTGAACTTTCCAATCCTTATAAAATCGTATGAATGGCTTGGTTTTGCATGCAAGGCTAGGCCTTCCTATCATTAGCATGTTAAGGTAGCCATCTAAATGAAGTGACATGGCATGATTGTGAGCCTGGTCTGTAGCTGTGACTTTGATCCACAGGTGTAATCCGACATCAGGTTCCTTACGGCGCTTCAGAGTCCATGTTTGCTGATGTTAAAATCAGTGGTTTTTTTGCTTGTTCATGTAGCTTGGAGTTGTGTTCTAAGAGCGGCCAGGTTGATCAATGTCCAGTTTGCCTTCTTTGCCCTTATGCGCATGATCCATGGTCAATGTTTTGGGCGCCTGCATTGCCCTTGAGTAGTTCCTTGTGCATCTTTATGGTCAACTCAACAGCATTCTATGTTAAACTTGGTCTGGAAGTGGAGGCTGATGAAGTCATGAAGGTAGGGTTAATGGGCATTCCTTGTTTCTGTGGGCAGCAGTGGTGTGTGTTTGGTTTCAGGTATTGCCACAGCTTGGGTTGTGTGCCTTGTGATTGTCTACTCTCTGGTGTAACAGGGTCAGCCAGCATTACAGAACATGTGTTGTTTTTCTGGTTATCACTGTCTTGAATTGCGTGTTCACTCACTATGAGGCTATGGAGTGGAGGGCATGGAAGGTGATTTATGAGGAGGGCATGGGGAATATACATAATATTAGAACACAACTAGTTGAGCTAAGATGCCTGGCATTGTAGCTCAGGATTTTATAAAAATTTCTTTGGGTGTGTCTCTTATTGGGCCTCAAATCTGGCTCAAGACCTTAATGGTCTTCACGTTGTGTATTTGGTGTTGTGTATATGGTCTCATAGGCCATTTTAGCCTTTGGCCTTTGGGAGAGGTGAAAGGCAAACGAGGCTTCACACTTAGATTTTCCAAGATTTTGCAACCTTAGAACAATCGACAACTATTAATTAATGATTTTCTTTTTTCACACACTTACATTGGATTTTTCGTGTTGGTGGGAGCCTCCCATTAAGAGTCAAGGTACATTACTAATAGGTTTGTGCCCCTAGTCCTTTAGGAGCTTAGTTGTCTCTCCTACTTCTTACCCTTGGACCCACCACATCAACATGACTAAAAAGTAAAAAGTAATCCTAAAATTTAATTTTTTTGACTTTCCTCTTGAACTTGTGTTTTCTCCTTCCTTCCACAATATCCTATAGTGAAACAAGCAATCCCCAAGCTCCATATTTATCTCCCAAGCTCCGAACTACCTATTAGCTAAACTTCCAAATCCCAAGCTAGCTACATTTCAATCCTTTGAGCCCCAAGCTACATATCCATCGTATGAACCCATGCCTCTATCCTAAATTCCTAAAATTCCTCTTTGTCAGTAATGCTTGCATTGGTCAAGTAGGAGGACTAAAGATCATTCTACATAGTTTTTCTTATACTATACTAAGCTAAAATTCCTCTTTGACAAAAAATTGCTTACATTGGTCAAGTAGGAGGACTAAAGATCATTCTACATAGTTTTTCTTATACTATGCTAAGGATGAGAGTTGTAAGTGGGTTGAGGAGAGTTTCAAGAAGATGCTTGGGTTTCTGTCCAATCAAGCTCTAGAGGGCCACATAGAGTAAGGCAAAGAGGTGTTTTAGATCTCTATTGGAAGATTATGTTGCTTGATTTTAAGTAGATCAATAAATGGTGTATGATAGTAATAGTTTAACATATGTATATGGTTTGTGACATGTACCTTGACCCACAAATCACAAGGGACAAACTCCCTTAGAATTAAAATTTCAAGTTTTTTTAATGTGAATATGTGAACTTTTACTTTTGAAATATTTTCTAATAAAAAGAAGATTGGTTTTGTGATATGCGAACATAGTTATTGGTGAGAGCTAGTAACCAACCAAGAGATCATCATTAACTTGTTTCATTGCTACGTTTTCATTTGATAATCTATTGAGAATTAAAACGATATTGATTATCTATCCATACACTTTAGGGTAAATTCATTCTCAACAAATTGACATAAACATTTTTCTATTAAAATCAACAAAGGAACAATCGCTCCAACATCTTAAGGGGCACTTCTATAAAGCTTTCCATGATAGTGTCAGTGAAGCAATTGTTCGCTCCAACATCTTAAGGGGCACTTCTATAAAGCTTTCCATGATAGTGTCAGTGAAGCAATTGTTCGCTTTCTTGTCTCCTTCAACACTTATTTCCAAAAATATTTTCTCACACATTTATATAGGGTACCATCTTAGAATTGCTCCCTACACCTTTATTAGGCACTTTAGAGAGACCAATCCGTAATAAGTGGTGCATGGATACATTATAACTAAATATGGTAATGGTATTCATGCACCTTCAAAGTTTTCAAAGCCATCAAGGTTTGTTGATCTTAGTTGTCCTTACCCAATCATGTTTTTTTTTGCACTTTTTTCGTGGCATGAGCTCTCATAGTGTTCGTTTGCAAGAATTTAGAAGCCGAACATATGAAACATTTATTGGGAGATGGTTGTGATGTAGAGGCGGGAAATATCTATACTCTTGTAGGATTGTAACTTCAAGTACTACATTTAAATATTTGAAAGCATATTCATGACTGACAAGCACTAGATGAAAAAAAAGAGTGGATACCATTGCAATCCAGTGAAGATGTTGATACACTTATGGAGATATAGGTAAAGTTGCGAGATGGTTCCATTGAGCTTTTCTATGCATATTGTTATCTTATTATTATTAAGTTATAAATATTAGTGTTTGATAGATGGCATAGGTACGAGAAATTCTATGATGGTTTATTTGAATTGGGTGAAAACAAATTTGGAATTATAAGAGGAGACTTGCTTCCTTAAAAATTGGCTACATAAAGATCAACCTAAAAAATTGGCTACATAATGAGTAAAATAAATATGTTCTTATTGTTATCTTATTATTATTAAGTTATAAACATTAGTGTTTGATTGATGGCATATGTACGAGAAATTCTATTATGGTTTATTTGAATTGGGTGAAAACAAATGTTGAACTACAAAAGGAGACTTGCTTCCTTAAAAATTGGCTACATAATTCAAAAACAGGTGGGTGTAAAAAAAGCAATCGTTTTTTATGCTGAACAGAGGAAAGGATCAAAGGTATGGCATAATGGCATATTAAGTTGTGACCAGAGCAAGCCACCTAGTCGTGACCAGGAGGACAATGCTTGGAACCCAATCTTGGACATTCCACTATGTCAAGTGCATGTGTGCACATTACATGCAATGTAATTTTATTTGTGAGAGGAATGGTAATAATTTTGTCAAATAATTTTCTTAGTGCATATTTTTTAATAATAATATTATTTACTCTAATAAAAATTAAAAAATGTATGTGAATGGGTTTAATTTAGCACATAAAGATACCAAGCCCTATGTCTATAAAAGCTCTTTTTGGAAAATAAAAATCATGAAGAGAATGCAGCTACACCTAGAGGGCCAACTTGGTTTAAGAAGCAAGATGAAGCCCATAACTTGGTTTGAGAAAAGTTTGAATCTAGTCTAAAATTAAGTAGAGGGCCACCATCCTAATGTTTTGCGTATAGACCAAAAAGAGAGATTTAGTAGTTTCTAAAACCTGTCGTGGAAAAT
This sequence comes from Cibotium barometz, assembly GCF_041138505.1. Taxonomy (NCBI): domain Eukaryota; kingdom Viridiplantae; phylum Streptophyta; class Polypodiopsida; order Cyatheales; family Cibotiaceae; genus Cibotium; species Cibotium barometz. The sequence continues at coordinate 22,633,799 of NC_141047.1, read as the reverse complement.
TCAGATGATTCATCCCATGAAAGTGCCTCAATACATTGGAAATGACCTATATAACCGTTGCAAGATTTCTATGGTGACTCTATTACATGGTAACATAATTTTGTGGAGGGATTTTTAGATTGGATAGAGGAGAGACTATGATGGTAGAGAAAGCAAAACCTAAGCCATATTCAAAACAAAATAAGGAAACTCCTATGAATAAGGAAAAGAAAAAGCTACCTAAGATCCCTGCGAACAAGTTGGAACATTACTATGAAGGTGATGAGACTAATGCAGTGCTACCTATGGTACATGAAATCACATTATCAATGCAACATTGGATGGTAGTGCTAGCATCAACATTGACACTAAGTGCTGCTAGGAAATATGGGGAAAAACACATTGTTAGTGCAATACTCGATGGTGGCACTAGTGCCAACATTATCATTATCATTAAGCATCAACATTGTCACTAAGTGCTGCTAGGAAATATGGGGAAAAACACATTGTTAGTGCAATACTCGATGGTGGCACTAGTGCCAACATTATCATTAAGCATTACTAGGGAAAACCACCCATGGAGGAGACTAATTTGGTTGATGGAATGACTCTTAAACTACTAGGACTCTTGAGAGATTTGAACGTCAAGACCTTTGGTTTGAGTTACCATCCTACATTTGTAGTGATGAATTTTGACAAGTAACCAAGATCATATGATGTGATCCTAGGGTGAACTACATATATGAGAAGATAAATTTATCTATGATTGAGACACATATCATATATACCTTAGAAAGAAGGACCAAATTACAAATCTAAACTTGGAGACTTGCAAGGTTTACCCGATGGTTGGGGGGCTCCTTGTAGAAGAGACATATACCACATTTAGGACCCGACACACCATCATACCTTAGAAGATGAGCATTATGAGATGGATTATGCACCATTACCCAAACCTGAGAATGAAAAAACCTCGATGCATGTTTTGGCTATGGTTGATTTACCTCTAAAGTCAAGAGGCACCATTTATGAGGTAGGCCCTAGATCAAAATTGACACCACTATGTATGCTAAACTCCTTGAGGAAGCAAAGACCTTGACACACATAAAGGAGTCATCATAATCACACGAAAAAAGATTATCTTTACCTAAAACTGGTAACCATACACAAAGAAAGTTGTAGCACCAAAGTGTATTTTTTAATAAGTTTGATTGATTGTGCGCTATGTTGAAGCTATTGATGCATTAAGGAAAATTTGGACTCAAAAAGGGGCCTTGTAAGAGATCCCTTGGGATGGTGATGTGGACAAAGCAAGCCAATAAACCCACATATAATATTGGAGGGTACGTGCGTCATTTTTGAGTTCTTTATTCCATTAACTGACATGTAGGGTGTTTTTTAATTCAAAACAATGCCTCTTAAGTATAGTTTTTTATTCCCACTATGGTGCCTTATTTTATTGAAAAAAGACACCACTCTCTTTCTTCATTACACTTTTGAATGTAACGAAGCCAACTTTGCTTTACCAAACTTGAACGGAACTTCGTCCCTGCAACCCATCATCTTGCATTGTCTCCCTCATTGTCTTCCCGACTCCACAACCACAACCACTCCAAATCCGAATTGTTTTGAGCGGGAGGTTTTTGATTTTCTCTTCTTCTCAAGGCGGCAAGTTTTGAAAAAGAATGGAAAAGTATTTGTTCTTCATGCGCCATACCTATTTGTGCATGAATAACAATCCCATTTCTTACCTTTTTCAAGTGAGGGTTATGCTTACAAGTACTCTGTACATTTTGGTTCATCCACCAGGATACCAACAAGTTTGTTTGATGGACAAGGAGGTATTATTTAGTGATGTTGTCTTTTGGTTTTAATGAAGCAATCTTCTTCACGGGAGATAAGTGTAATATCTTTGGTTTCTTTTGGTTAAAGTGTGAGTTCATGATGCTTTTTAGTGTTGTTAAAGCACAGAACAATGCAATGGAACCTGTAAAGCAAAAGAAGAAAAAGGTGGACATCCACTTCTAAGTAGAAGCCGATTATGCTCCCTGCTCTGTAAGAGAAATTGGTCTAGGCCAGCATGCGAAGCCCACATTACTGAGCTTCGAAATGAAGGAAAGAAAAATATGGACCTATGGTTGGATGGTAGTATTTACCCACCAGATCCAACCTCCTCTCAATCTCCATCATTCTTTAGGTTGACAAGTTTCTTCAAGATTGTGTGTGAGGGTGAAAATGGATTGCTTGGATATTGCAAAAGATTATTTGGCCAATGTCAAAGTATCTTTGAAAGACATTTGAGTGATAGAGATGCCAGAATAAAAATGCTTGAAGGTGCGAATTTTTACTTGGCATCGATCACAACAGCTTTGCAAGCTTCAAACGAGGGCAAAGCAAAAGTTTGTGCTGGGTTACAAAAAGAGTTTGATCATTTGCAGCAGACTATTCGTAAGATGCAAGACACTATTAAAGAGAAGAATGAAATTTTGGCAGTTCGAGAAATCAACAATTTCACATTGGAGAGTAAGAATGCACACCTTCGAAAACAACTTGAAAAGTTCAACAAAAAATTACAATATTTGAAAGACACGCCATTGGGTGCTCGATTACGCAAGAGACAGATCAAACCATTGGAAGAACTCAATGTTGGAGGTGGCCAATGGAAGCGTCGTGTAAAAGCTTGCATATAATTTCTTTGAGCACTCACTTTTCATTTTCATCTTTAGTTCCTTTTTTGGAGATGGGGGATTGGGTGTGGGGGTGGTATAGTTAGATGAATGATGGACTGAAATAGCTATCGTTGTTGCTTCAGGATGGTCACAGATGTTGTGGATCCAAAAGAGCAAGATTCTGATATATTTGGCAAAGTTCTGACAAAAGACATCGTGGAGTCAGCAATACAGCATCCTAAGTTTGCAAGACTTCGATCAGACATAGCAAAGCAATCCTTGCAGGAGGTGAGTGAAGCATTCACTCCTGCCGATGCACAAGGTATATGTGACATGGCTGGTATAAGCACAAAGTCTTACAGGATGTTGTTTAATAAAGTTAAAAAAGGTTTCAATTGTAAGCTTGGAAAAAAACAGTAATTCCCATTCCAAAACCATTTCATGTGAACAAAGCTCGAAATATTCTCAACTTAGGAATGGTCGAACTTGTTGGAGAGCCTTGTCACGTGTCTAGTACGTTGATAGTGACTAAAAAGAGCGAAGTAGGAGATTCAGAGTATATATTGCTGACAGACATACATGTATTTAACTTAAGGGAGGACCATTGCATAGCTTTCATAGCCCAAAATCTGGAGGTCGATGACAATTTTGTAGATGATGATGGGATAGATAAGTACTTACTAGTGGATAGCCATGTGAAAGACACCGAGTTCCTATCTGCTGTAGCAACACTAAAGATGATCTATGCTGATGCCCTTAAATGTGAAGGAAAAGATGCCACAAAGGAAGAGCTACAAGAAGCAAGGGAAAGACTGAATATTACCAACATGGGAGGGTTTAGGGATGTGCCAAGTAAGTCAGCGGAAACCGTTCCTAGTTCGAGAATTTATGGCAAGACGCCTTGCTTGAAGCAGATGAGAACCAAGAGGTTAGTTTTTTTTGTTGTGTTTTCGTACTTTTGTTGCGGATTTGGCTTTATCAACTTTGTCCTGAAATGTTTGGTGATGTTGTTTCTGGCTAATGCTCCTTTATTTTTTCAGTTGGAAATATATGAAATGTTTGGTGATGTTGTTTCTGGCTAATGCTCCTTTATTTTTTCAGTTGGAAATATATGAAGACACATTCCTCAAACGTGCTTTAGGCAAGCGTATGGCGGGATTGGGCCACGATTCGACACTAAGAACATATATACATCACCTAAAATTCCCTCAAATTGTGATATTTCACGCTAGCTTCTCCAAGGACAATGCAAGTTTTCCTCTGATGGCGATAAAGACTCTATCCAGGTAAAACAAGGCAATACTTCTGGAGCGGCAAGCAGCTTTTCGAATTTTTGGAGAGGGACCTAGAGTATATTCGTTGAGATGTAAATATTATTTAACATATGCTGCTTACGGGTTGGCATGTGGAATCACAGATCCTAATCTGTTGAGTGATTGCGGGAAGAAGCATCTTCTTAGAACAGCAAGGCCAAAGGTCCCTGTTGTGCCATTGATAGAGGATGAAGAAGATGATGCAGAAACTTCATCAAAAAAGGCTCGACTGGGGGGAAGTCTCTGCTCTAAATTAACACATTTAGATTGTTCCAGTTGCTAAGAAGTTTCTTCTTGCTTACCATTAAAAACTATGAAATGTATATATATTGAAAACATTTATATGGGACATAGATGAAAGCTCTTGTTCTTTTAAAATCTTTCACAGTTACATCATTGTTTTATAATATGTATTTTAATGATCAATTTTCTTCCACACTGTGCCCTGTCTTTGTCATTGTCTTAGCCATTCAGCATGATTTTGCTTTTCCTGTGAGGAGACATATATTGATCGTCTCCGTTTAGACTACATCTTTCTTATTGCACATGACACAGCTGATTCAGACTGTTTGATCTTCACAGGAGCCCTCACTTGAATCCGCCTATACCACCACTGACATAGTTGCTTCATGGGATTACTTTTCTTCATTCCTCCTCCATGTTGATCTTCACACGAGCCCTCACTTGAATCCGCCTATACCACCACTGACATAGTTGCTTCATGGGATTACTTTTCTTCATTCCTCCTCCATGTTGAGTGGCCCTTTGATAGGCACAACATGCTTGCCAATTAGATCTTTCCATGCCTTGGGTAGACCAAATCCCAAGGCTTCCAAACTCTTCCGCAAAAAAGGTTCCATGTGCATGCAAAATGTGCTACAAATGCTCAACAACAACAAGACATTTAGTATCGTACAATATTTTTTGAACAACAAAAAAAACTCAAAGCTGTAGGTTTTCAAGTAATAACCATGTATTGTGTCAAGTTTGCCGCACTCCATGCCTTTTCATAGCTAGTGTAGAACTCTGTCACAACTGCCTCAAATTTCTCAACATCCCCATCTTCAAACCTTGCTTTTTGCAACAAAGGTGCTAGGTGATCAAGTGCCAACCACGCTTTGGCCTTTGCCACCCTTGCTTGTCCTGAAGAGTCTCGATCAGGTACAGCTGCATGAAGCTTCCTCCACACCTCAAAATCTGTACCCAAATGACCTCTCTGGGTATGATTAGATAAGAACTTTCTGGCTTTTGCACCTCCAAAACATGGTTTGCTAGGAACATTTCCGGTCTTCCCTGATCTTCTCAAGTCCTTCTCAATCTTCACTTGACCACAATGTAAACCTACATCTGAAAGCACTTGCTCTATTTTTTTAATAGTTCTTTCACTCTCTAATGCTGGTTTCATATTCCATGAAAATTCGATGTACATGTAGACTAGTTTTTCAATTATTCTAACCAGCGCATGCAAAACACAAATATGAACTTTGATCAAAGGGATAGGAAGAATTGGATCCCAATTAGGATCCACTCCTGGAGCATCATGATTCGGGGCTTCACGCCTATTACTGATTGCATTTAGGCATTTCCATTCTCTCTCTTTTCCTCCTTTGGAGACACCTCATTCGGTCATGCAATACAGGCAAGGATACTTGGCCATTGCTCCTTGGGAAACACCAAACATGCATTTCAAGGTTTTAAGATCTGCAGCCAGGTGCCATTCAACCTCATATTCACCATATCCTTCTACATAAAGCTTTTCGCCATTCGACTGCTGCTGGATAGTGGAAGGAAGCTTAGTCTGGTTGAAGTACCACTTTAGAATTTCATGGGTCTCTGTTGGAACCTGTTAACAACAACAGTTAAATTGTCTACAACATCATAACAAGAGGATAGCAACATAATATTCTTTTTTTAAAAATGGATAGCACGTCACCTCAAATGCAGCCAGCCACCAAATCTCATTTTCGGATTGTACATTAAAGTGCTTCTCATCATCATTACTGATACTTGCATCCAAAGCTCTATTCATTAAAGTCATGCTAACCCTTTCCAGCTTCTATCCTTTGATCACCTCACTCTCATCAAGTTTTAAAACAAATTTCAGCCTTCCATTGCACTCATGTACACTGATGTCATAAAATTTCACCATAGCCATTTGTAATTTCCGAACATCCATAATGAAATTGTTGAACTCTGTAAGCTCTATGATTTTGTCTCAATCATCATTGGTTCTTCATTTGTGAGCTCATCAAACTCTTGCTTTGCCTCTTCAAAGTATCCGGGATGGCTAGAAAATGTATCCTCCAGAGAAAAATCGCAATTGAACATCAACGAAATTGCAGGGTGCAAATCATGACGTCGACATTTGTAGAGGAAGTCATACAACAGAGTTGCAGGTGTTTCTTTGATCTCTTCGTCCACATCAAACTCGACTTGAACTTGCGCCATGGCTGAATTCAAGGGTGTAGATAAGACATGGAAAATATTAGTTCAAGCAATGAATCAAGAGACAGTCGGTCTTAAACAACAAATCTCTGTGTGGTGTGAATGGATTCAACATAACGCGAGAGGAGATGCCAGAGGAATCTAGGTATTCCTCCTCGCGTTGTAGTGAATCTATTTTCCCTAACGCAAATAAAATTGCAGCTTAGTCAAGGACCTCTTCTCGCGTTATGGTGAATCGATTCACCATAATGCGAGGAGGAATATTGTGCTTCCTATGGGACCTTCACTCGCGTTATGGTGAATTGATTCACCGCAACATGATGACTTTTTCATCCTTTGGCGCCGCCTCTTACGTTATGGTGAATTACAAATAAAGATACTTCTCAAGTACCCATACTGAGAGAGGAGGTGTCAAACGAATTAAAATAGTCTTCTTTTGTTGCAGTCAATTCCCATAAGGCGAGGAGTCATAGGTTTTCAATTCACCTTAACGCGATGAAAAGACAAAGCAAGGAGTTCTGCACGAATGAAACCAAAAGAACGAAATAACAAAAGAAGAAGGAAGCACAAAAGAGATAAAAATACCAGGAAAACGAATTGTATACAAACGTCGCAGGAGATGGAGATGGAGTTTGTCGTTATCTTTGATGGAGATGAAGGAGGTTGGAGGATGATTGATGAAGGAGGTTGGAGGAGGTTGATGAAGGAGGTTGGAGGATGATTGATGAAGGAGGGTTGGAGGAGATAGTCAGTCGTTGATGGAGATGAAGGAGGTTGGAGGTTTGTCTTTGACGTTTGATACAGGAGGATGAAGGAGGATGATTGATGAAGGAGGATGATTGATGAAGGAGGGTTGGAGGAGATAGTCAGTCGTTGATGGAGATGAAGGCCGTTCGTGGGGAGATAAATGAGAATACGAACTCCAAGAGAGGCAATAAATGAGATGGGTATCCTAGAGAAGCAATTAAAAACCGTTTTTAATGCTATGCGACACGTTAGCGCCGTGTTTTCACCCGCCATTCCATGAATGCCACGTGGCAACCCGCCATGTACCTAGCACGTGTACAAGCTATAAAGTTTAATCAAAGCCCTTTTTAATGCTATGTGACACGTCAGCACAGCCTAGTCGCCCTGGCAGCCCGCCAGCACGTGTGTTCGCTCTAAAGACTAATCAAAGTCGTTAATCACGCCACCTTTTCGTCCTCTTATCGATTTTGCCTTGTCCGTCCTCCTGCTTGCCTCCAGGTGACTTCCGACTACCGCCACAGTACTGAACCAATATTCCACCTCCTGCATGACACTCTCCATCCATTCTCACGCAAGAAATGTAAGTTTTTGTATATTACTTGATTGTTTTGTAAGTTTCTTGTATATTGCTTGTTTGTTTTGTTTTTTCTTCGACTGTTTGCCCTCTGCCATAGTTTTTTCTTCGACTGTTTACCTTCTGCCATGGTGATTCGATTCACCTTAAAGCACACGACGGGCCATTAGAATCTCAATACGCTCCATGTCTTATGGTGAATCAAATCACCAAAATGCAAGATGGAATGATAAGAGATTCGCGATAATCCTCCTCCCGTTGTAGTAAATCGATTCACTATAACGCGAGGAGGATTGTTTTGCTTTGACTGGCCCTTAGTCTCGCGTTATGGTGAATCGATTCACTATAACGCAAGACCAAAGGGCAAAGGATTCACGATAATCCACCTCTTATTGTGGTGTCAATTAATTCACCTCCTACATGATAGTCTCCATCCATTCCCACTCATAGAATGTGATGGAAGTGTATTACTTGATTGTTTTGTGTTTCTTGTATATTCCTTGATTGTTTTGTTTTTCCTTGGACTGTTTGCCCTCTGCCATTGTTTTCTCTTCGACTGTTTGCCCTCTGCCATGGTGATTTGATTCACTGCTCGTAAAGCAGATGACGAGTCATTAGAATCTCAATACGGCTCTATGTGTTATGGTGAATCGAATCACCAAAATGCAAGACGGAATGGTAAGAGATTCGCAAGAATCCTCCTCCCATTGTAGTAAATCGATTCACTATAACGCGAGGAGGATTGTTTTGCTTTGACTGGCTCTTAGTCTCACGTTATGGTGAATCAAATCACTATAACGCAAGATCAAAGCTCAAAGGATGCACGATAATCCGCCTCTTATTGGTGTCAATTAATTCACCATAATGCGAGGAGGATTATTGTGTTTCAGTGGGCCTTCATCTCGCGTAATGGTGAATGGATTCACCATAACGCGAGGAAGTGCATATTGCTTTCTTGGCCACCCTCTCTCGCGTTATGGTGAATTGTTAATCGTGTACTACTGAATAGCTAAGTTTTTTGCTCTTTCTTGCGTTTTCAGATGGCTCGTGTAAGGCATACAGCTAGACCCATTGACAATGCAGCTCCCTCATCTACTAAGAAAAAGATGGGCACTCTGAAAGCCTCAAGATCGAGGAAATCAAGCAGTCCTTCCCTGATTATCCAAAACGCACCCTAGACTAAGGCGTTTCGCAGAGCATTCGTCAGCTCTGCGAGAAATCACAAAGTTTATGAAGCACCCGACAACTGCTATTCCAAGATTGCCTTTCCAGAGGCTTGCCAGGAGAATTTGTGAGCGAAATGGAATTTTGTTTAGGTGGAAGGCATCGGCCCTGTTTTGCTTGCAGGAGGCCACAGAAGATTGGATGATCGAATTTTTTTTGGATAGTTACGTTCTTGCTGCCCATGCACACAGGGTGACAGTGATGAACAAAGATTTTTCAGCCTAGTAGCCCTTCGTTTCAGATACGATAAGTTACTTAGACCAGTTACGTTTTTACTGATGAACGAATGTTACAAATTTTGGATGTCCGTCTTGTACAAAAAGTGAGAATTGAAGAGGTGACCGAGGGAGGTCCAGATCATGAACATCAGACTCGGGCAAATTTAATGACAAGCGCTCAAAGGAAACATCAAGATGCAATGCTTGCATTGCAAACAAAAAGGGAAAATGTTCGCGCACTCCACGCTATGAATCGGGAGGCGCTGCAATTTTTGTTGTCGGAGTTCTATATACCCTTTAATATTAGAGGACACAGATGTTATTTCCCGATTCATGCTGAGGAAATAAACATTTTGTTTGATCCTAAAACTGAAGTCAATAACAAAGTGCTCAGATGTGTTTTAAGGTATACTCTTTTCTCTGTCCTCCCACAATTTTTCATTCTTGGCTCTTAAAGTTTATACCTCACTCTTGATATGTTTCCTTGTGAAGTTTTGTTATTTCGCAATTGCCCGAGGATGTACAGCAACAACGAGTGTTCCAGATTGATTCACTGGTCTCAACACTGTTGCTAGTAGAGTCAGTTCCGTACCTCGATGTGCTGAACTGGTTTCGGGAGGTCCAGCTGGACGATGCTCGAGTATTTTTTTTGGCATATCATGAAAAGTGAGTTTGTCTCTCTATCTCTCTTGCATGATGTTTATACGAATCACCATACACGAGTTATATAGTGCTTCCTTTGGATTGAAACTAATAGAAATCTATTTGGATGTGATGCAGTTCCCATTGGAGTCTTGTACTAGTCGATGTGCAAGACAATGTCATTTACCTTGCAAATTCGACATCTGGTGTCCATGGCAATGTTTTGCTGTAAGTAAAAATCATTAAGATACATATTATTGTTTGAGTTAGAAGTCCGGATTGATCAGGATAATGATTGGTCTTTGTTTACAGTGGTGTCAGGAAACTAATGGCAGCTTACGAGAGCTAATGGCAGCTTACGAGAGCTTGAGCATGGACATCGACACCCTGGATCGATCGACCATCCGAAGGGTTAGTGTCCCCAAACAAGAAGATGGTTACAGCTATGGGTGGAGGGTTGCACTTAATGCAATGTTGCTGCTCTACGGAGCATTTTTCAGCTCCCTTCAAAGGATGTAAGCATTTTTCAGCTCCCATACGCATGCGTACTCTTGTTTATCTTCTTGTATATTGTCATGTTGATCTTATTTATGTCTTGATGAATTGTGATGGCAACTTCCATCAATGTCTCGCTACGTGAACCTAGACGTCCAAACGTTTAGGGAGGAAACGATTGCGAAATTGATCGAGGTCGCTGAAGTTATGCCTCCAGACGACCCAGTGGACTTCATCTCGCCCAATCCACGAGGGGGGATAGGCCCCCCTGAGCCTCTTACATGGGCTCCGTACTTGGGAGAAGAGCCATGGCTCCATCCTAAAGCCGATACCTATGGGTTCCTGTAATAAATAGTTTTTTCCTTCTTCCAACAAATGTACGTTTATAAATATGCAGCTATACATGTACATTTATATTTTTTTGCACATATTTAGTGTTATTGGAGAGAGAACATCAATTGTAAATGCACTTTTAATTTGAAAATCAGAGGATCAAATTTGCTACTGTGTTCCTTCACTGCTTGTTTTCTTACTTTAAGCCTTTTTTGTGTACATAAAAATTCAATTGGGGAATTTTTGCCTTCATTACATTGTTTTAAACAATAAAGCATTACAACAGCAATGTTCTGAATAGATAAGTTTATTGCATATGGAAAATACATTGTCACCGTATACATGGTCACATCATATATCTTCTAGTGCCTCCAATTCATGTGGGGCTGCAACATCTTTACAAATGATCTGATGCTCTCTTCTTTTACTTAGCTTCCGACCATCGAGCTTGAAGCAAAATTGATCTGGAGGATTCTGAATAGCTACTTCTAATTCCTTCCTAACATATTCGAGAGTCCAATTCTCTTCCACTTCCAATGTCAAAGATGGGTGACCATGTCGAATCATAACTATATCTATCAAGCAAGAGTGGCTGCCATCTCTTGTATCTTGGTCCATGCTTTCCCAGTTGTTGTTGATCCATCGCCACCTTCTATAAGTAAATGACATGCACAGATGTTGCCTGGCAATATAGTATCTGATTCCAAAATATCATTAGGATAATTTTTTGAGTATAATCAAATAAGCGTTGTAACTGTTTCACAAAAATACATTTGAATGTAATAACACTCACCGAAATGCAATGTCGGAGGTGTTCAATCGACATTCGATCAAATCATCTCCCTTTGATGATTTCACTCTCCAACCTTTGTCAAACAAATGATCAAGCCAGGCTTCATCTATATCTTTGCACACAAAAGTTGTTCTAGTTTTTCTCAATTATTTATAATCAGAAAATAAATGAACAAAGCATGCAATTGGAACAAACAAACTTAAGTGGACATTTCTTGCACCAATGCTAGGCTTCATAGCACGTTTAATATCATTAAACATTTTGGTCCTGTATGACTCTATCACTTCTGTGTCAAGCAATGGCCACTCAGGACTATCAAGTGCGGGCAACGGAATACGTTCCAACTTTCCATGTCGACTCGATTGAGTGGGCAAGGTATAAAATGAGTCATAGAAATATGTTCTACTTCTTGCGAGATCACTTGGTGCACGACCTTCATATTGAAGTTCCCCCATCTCACCATGTACGACATTCAAGAATCCCGTCAAGCATTGTGCAGGCTCCCACTCCTGAAGATTGGATGGGTACAAATCTGTGCAAGGCAGAAAAATGTATATCAATCACCTTATTTGTAACATTGAAATACAAAACACAAGCACTTACAATGTGGTCTGTGTCTTGGAAGTCCTTCCAATGGTCCCACGTTGATCTCTTTTTGCATGAATACATGCTGGATCAACACTTCTTTGACAGTTTTCCCTCCTAGTGCCATCTTAAAGTCAAGGATCCTTCCTTTCCAATGTTTGGCCAAGTCTTCAGATGCCTTTCCCTTCACTCGGTAGTGGCCTCGTTTTTCTGGCTGCATAGTGACCCAAGAGTACTTCCTATATACTTGGGGAATCCATTCTTCGTTCTCGTCTTTTATGTTATACAACACAACAGATGAGATACTACTCCTTGCTCGTTTCACTCCACTTTCGGGTGCCATGATAGATTAACAAACGTATGAGAAAGAAGAAGTAGCAGAAAGTGGATGACTGAGCTAACCGCTTTTGTGGATCAAGGAGGGAAGAAGAAATGAGGGACGGTGTGTTCTTTTGGGCGCCAAAGATGTTTCGAGATTCAAAAGTGGAACCAAGTTGAGGGAATAACCACGAGAATGTGTATCTATCTATTCCAAGCATTCAAGCTTCATTAGTTCTAGGGGTGGTGGAAAGAATTTTTTAGTGCTCCACGTCTAACACAGGAATGTGGAAAACATTCTTTTATTGTGTTAGGTGCTGACAAAAAAACGGTTTTAAATATTTTAAGACAAGGTGATGGTTTTTTTTAATATTTCATGAAGATAAAAGTTTCGCCACGTTTTGGGTGGGTTTGTACAGAGGTCCCACCAACGGTAAATATCGTTCGTAGATTACATGTCACTCAATCTATGTGTCTATTATTATATTATTGTTGAAACAGCCCTCTTTTGAGTCCAGAATTTTCCTAATGCTACACACGAACATTACAGCTTCCGACACAAGACATAGTTTGGAGATGCCTCCATCCCTACTACTACAAGAACAAGGAAATGAGACAAGAGCACCTAAGAAACTATTTTAAATTGTTGTAATGACATAGACACGATAAGGAGAGATCCCAAGCAGAGCGTGAGGATAAAACCAAGGAAGAACAATTCTCAAGAGAAGAGTAGATGCCATAGTGGTTCAAGACATATATTGTTGATGTTTCCTTTGAGATGGTCTAGTGGAAGTTTTGGCACTTGTATAGGGAAATGAAGATTTCCTCTTTTATTTGGCTTTCTCTACATGGTGGACTTGCCACCAACCAATGGAGATCGGTCTATCACATTGGCGCTAGCCTAGCTTTGTCCAAGATGTGCAGGAGCTTTAGAGTTAGTTTACCATTGCTTATGGGAGTGCAAGGAGGCACAAGTATCTGAACTCCAATAGCACACCTTTTTGCAGGAAGAAGAGAGATGCCTATATTTGTTTTGGTGCCATTTTTTGGTTGACAACATTGGACTTGCAAATTAGGTTTGAAGGGAACGACAAAGATATGATCATGCAGGTTACCTAGGGAGTGGGTCAGTGCCATCTTTCGGACATGCCAGAATCAAGCTCCAGCACAGAGGTTGGACACTCCATGGGAGATCATTGCTAGCATCACGAGTTACCTAGGGAGTGGGTCAGTGGCATCTTCAGTTAATGCCAGAATCAAGCTATGTACCTCTAGCATAGAGGTTGGACACTCCATGGGAGATCATTGCTAGCATTACAGTCTAACACATCTAGAAGGCTAGATGCACTAAGTCCATGGAGCTTATGATACCAAATGCATTTGCAAGATCTGGTGTGATATTATCCACATGCTCATGGCCACTTGGGCCATGATTCAAGGATCTTTGAGGGGGCCACAAAGAGAAAATGTGTCTAATTTATGAGAGAATGGGATCATGGCATTTTTTTCACTCTCTCATATGGGGCCTTGCTCTGCTGCTGGGAGCACAAGGTACCCAATTGGTTGAGATTTCCCCCTTGCTTGGTCTAAAATCTCCCCGTTTGTAATTTTTTTCATACTTAATAAAAGTCTCTTTTAAGGGGGAAAAAAAGTGAAGGAAGTCAATCTAGTAGGATCTAAAGAAGAACTTGAGGTAGGTGCTAGAGTGGTTCAAGACATACACATAATTGATGGCATACATGTCTTCCTTGATAAAGCTCAAAGAGAAGCGATAAAGGGGAGCTTGATGTTTCCTATGATGCTCTAGTGGAAGTGAAGGAAGTCAATCTAGTAGGTTTTGGAGAAGAACTAAAACAAGTGTACATTGCAAAGGATTTGAAACCAAAAGAAGGGAAGGAATTCTTAGGTCTATGGGAATTCCAAGATTGTTTTGCATGAAAGTATACTAACATAAAGGGGATTCCACTAGAAGAGTACTGAAGCCTATAATCCCTATTATGGAAGGTGCATGAAAGTATACTAACATAAAGGGGATTCCACTAAAAGAGTACTAAAGCCTATTATGGAAGGTGCATGAAAGTATACTAACATAAAGGGGATTCCACTAGAAGAGTACTAAATCCTATAATCCCTATTATGAAAGGTGCACAACATGTGAGAGACAACATCCTTACTCTCTATGAATTGGAAATACCCACAGTTGGTTAAGGAAATCAATAAGTTTGTTGAAACAGGATTTATTTATGAGATGAGCACAATACACTAAATGGGTATTACCCATAGTAATTGTTCCTTTAAAAAATAGAAAACTTTGGGTGTGTATACTTAAAAAAGGTCAATTGAAGGACCATAAGAGATCATTACCCCTTGCCATACATAGAGCATGTACTTCAGAGATTCTGTCTACATTGATAACATCAACTACAATCAAAAGTGGCTCTTATTAAAGTATAAAAGAGCATATATTCTGTAGCCTTACTTGGTAGGAGTTGACTTGTGCATTTTATACCCCTTTGGTCTTTATTATTATGAGTAACCTCACTCGTTTTTGCTGGGTAAGAGCCTACTCCTCCTTGAACCTCGTCCTCGGCAAATTGCATCTCGAACCTCCAAATTTTTACCACGTAGTAGCCTCCAAATTTTTACCACGTAGTAGCCTCGTAAAACTCTTCCTTTATAGAAATTATGTAATCAAAAGGAAGATAATAAGGGCCCCCAATGTTTTTTTAAATTGATTAATTAGTATTGGTTTGTGAACATAGGAGAAAAGCTTTTTTGAAGGTATATGTGGCAGCATAATTTGAAAGATTGGATATTGTTTTGAAGGTTATTTACCCAAAAATTAATCAAGCACGTTCTAGAGCATAATGTATAGTGATTATGGGGCCTTATATTATCCAAGGAGGGTGAGAGGATTAAGCAAGCACGTCCTAAGCATAATTAGGCCGGGACTTATATTAGAGCTGGGAGAGAGAGCGAGAGAGAGAGTTTTTCGATTGGCTGCGCCCTTGGCATCATCCACAGAGTTCAAACACAGGTTTGATGTTTTTTTTTAAAAAAAGCTGTTTATATTACTGAATTGCAATGTTCTTGATGCCGAGAAAAGTTCGACTACATTAAGAAATTTGCCATATGATAATGACTACATTAAGCAGGTTGCATTTGTGTTAATCATGGTGGTAATGGGGCAACAATCACATGTGTGGCAGGAGGAGCTTCTACTAATCATGATGGGCATCAAGTACTGAGGCAGCCTGTTTTGGAGTGTCCAGAAAGAGGGGGTGGGATATTAAATCATTGGAAGATGGGCCAAAAAAGCACAAGATTGAGCTTTCTAATTATGCATCAAGGGGGCCAAAAAACATCATATTCAATGGGTTCAGATCAATGCAGTACTAGATCATTGCAGGAAGGGCCAGGAACCTTTGATGTGAATTATCATTGCAGCAGCTCTAGTATTGATCATAGATTGGGGCTCAAGAGCAGAGTGCTGCCTTTGATGATGCAAGATGACATGGATGGCTCGCCGATGATGATGAGCATTGCCGCTGCGTCGACGACAATGGCCCGGCCGCGGCGGTTGCCCACGACATCGGCCGCGTTGATGCTGCCGACGACGCCGCCCTCAACAACAATGCAGGCTCTGTGTGGCAGTTATGATGGCACATGCATTGTAGAAGACCCTAAAGCTCTCAAAAGATCAGGCTTTCTATCCATCAAGAATTTTATCTGTGCTAAAAGCCCATCTGCTGCAAAGCCACCCAAATCCCTTAGACAAATCAAATGGGGAAAGGTAAATCAGCAGGCTACCTTTATAATGCCCTCTAGGTAATCAAATTCTCTCTACTTCTGCTTTTTTTTTTTTGACACTTTTTGCCTTTGCTTTTTTGGTGTGCCCTGGCCTCCTTTTGCTTTTGCTTTTTTGCTTTTCTGTGCAGCTGATTTTTCACTCCAAAGATAGATTACAAGGTGGTAGGAGACCCTCATGCAATCAGGGTCGATGGATCACAAGTGATTCTGAATGTAAGGAAGGCACTCTTCATACGCTTTTTATCAAATTGCAGGCTTTGCATTTTTATTAAATCAATTTTTGGCTTTTGCTTCATTACCCCAGTTTTAATTGTGGCTAATTTTCACCCTTTTTTAAATTTTTTGGCAGACGTGGTGTTGGAGCTTTGACTTGTGGCGGAAAGGAGGAATTTCCATCAAGTTTTTGAAGAGCATGAGAAATAGCTGCACTAATTTATTTTTTTTTTGATGGGTTAAACCATTTTTTTATTTTATTTTTTGAGAGGAGTAAATCACACACACTTTCTTTTCACACCTTTGTGGAGTGAGGGGGAGGAATGGCCCAAAATAGAACCTCCATCCTCGAGGAGGAAAGGTGCCTCTCCGGAATGAAAGGTGTCGCTTTATCCACCCGGCTATTGTTCCCACCCCGGGTTTAAACCATTTTGCAGTGGTGAAAAGGCACTAAATCCTTTTCACCACTCCATAAAAGGAAATTACCGTTTTTCAAAAGATATTTTCTATATATATGTTTAAAAACAGTAAAATTGTGAAATTTGAAAGGGTGTTTTTTTCCTTCTCACAAAAATTTGAGAAGGCTTTTCCCCAAGTTGAACAAGTTCTAGGCCAAAGCGAACCTCTCTCTTCCCGAACCCTTCCATTTTGTGTAAGAAGTGGAGTAATCGTAGGATTGTATTTGTTCTCTCATAAATGCACCATTGTTATGAGAGTTTGCTTTTTAACAAATGCCCTTTTCATCTCGTACATTTTAAAATCATAGTTAGATACCTACCATATGATGATGATTTTTTTTTACCCAAAGGATATTACTCACACTCGAGTGGATCTTGCCCCCGCTCCCTTGTTATAGCATTGCTATGTGATCAAGCATCACGAGTGTAGGGCATGAGGATTCAAACATGCACCCCTCTACAACAAGTGAACTCACCCACCCCTTTAACCATTGAACTACACACACCCACACATACGATGTTGTTTTTGCATTTACCATAGTTCTTTTTCACCTCACATGTGCACTTCATGTAAGCCCTTATGAACTTGGACACATTCTTCAAGTATTCCTTTCTTTGGATATGAGCCGAATGATTGTTTGGGGAATGGCATCTCTTAAACTCATTACATAGTAAAGGAAGCATTCAATTCCATGGGAGTGCTAATAAATGTGGTACCTTGCACACACATCCCCATATATTTATGCTTAGCTCCTTCAATATCCTTTTCTTCCAAAAGAATAAACATTCATGGCTTGTTTCCAACATTACCTAAGGAAGATTTCCAATAATATAGAATGGATCAATTTTTGTATCTTTCCTTACATTTTTTTCCTCCTTGTTTGAAGATTGGCCTCCTCATGTGTATATGTGTCTCTTATATAAGAGAAAATCTAACAACATTATCTATTGTAGAGAATGGGGATGTGATGGAGCCTTTGAAGTTTCTATTATATTCTTTAGCTTTTAAGTTCAAAGTAATTTATCAGTACTTCTTTGAGTTCTTAATCCAATGTATGAGAGCCAACGGTAATAACAGTGTCATAAGACTTTTTATCTTTTGATGTAGCATAGTGACAATCATGGCTAGAGTGGTAACAATCATGGCATGAGACTTTTTATCTTTTGATGTAGCATAGTGACAATCATGGCTAGAGTAGGAAGGTTATCATCATAGCCTAGTGTTTATATGTCAAGGTGACTTGTTACTT
Organism: Cibotium barometz; assembly: GCF_041138505.1. Taxonomy (NCBI): domain Eukaryota; kingdom Viridiplantae; phylum Streptophyta; class Polypodiopsida; order Cyatheales; family Cibotiaceae; genus Cibotium; species Cibotium barometz. The sequence goes on along the minus strand of NC_141047.1, from coordinate 22,615,733 downwards.
TGGTGGTTCTTGAACAATCATGGCTACTAGAGGAGGAAGCCTAGTGTTTGTGAATCAAGGTGCCATGTTATAATATTTGATAACAACAAAAAAAACTAGTTTAAAGTGCAAGAAAAAGATTAAGGTAGCAAAAGAATTCACACCCTAATCACTCCTATGTGTGAAGATAGACAATAATTATACACCATGACAAATCACGATGCTTATTTCTAAGCAATGATATAAATTAGCAAAAGACGTTGAATTTCCCTTTTATGTGTCCGCATTGTAAAACCTTAACACAACAACATTAGCATACCTCCTTTCTATTATCTAGATTGTTGCTATATTATATACCACAATGTATTATCTTCAACATAACAACACTAGCATACCTACTTTCTATTATCTAGATTGTTACTATATTATATATAACAATCTATTATCTACATTGTTCTATATTATATACAACAATCTACTATCTAGATTGTTGCTATATTATATATAATAGATTGTTGCTATATTATATATAATAATGTAAAATAGATTGATCTTGATGCACAAAATAATGCAAGGTAAACATGGAATATATTGCAACATAAAATGATGATGAACCATTTGCTCCTAGTAGTAGGGCCTCACCTATAATCATCCAATTCAATAAGCTAGAACAAGATTGTTTAGAATACAAAAATGGGCCTACCTAAGTGCTATTTAAGTCAAGGGGTAGTAGCTTGTTGATGTAAACAAGATACCTTGCTATTGTTGGGCTCATCCTTAAGATCTCTAATTCTTTAAGTATGTAGAAACCTAAATTTTTTAAGTATGTAGGAACCTAATTTTTTTTAGTATGTAGGAACGTAATTTTTTTAAATTAAGTAGGAACCTAAAATTTTTAAGTATGTAGGAACCTAATTTTTTTAAATATGTAGGAACCTTAAAAAATTTCAATCTAACATCTTTAGGAGTATGTGGGAACATAATTTTTTCAAGTATGTAGAAAGCCATTTTTTTTCAATCTAACATCTTTAGGAATATGCAATTTTTAGCATGCCATCAATATTTTTGAAGCCATTAACAAAAACAACGTATCATTATGGGTGCAATATGGGCTCAAAAAGGGTCTCCTATTTGTGAATACATATAAAAAATGTGTAAGTCAACTTCAATGCTTGTAGAAGCTACCTCTACATAACCCCAACCCCCATTTCTACATTTGTGGAAATCAAAATTGTATAAAAACTTAACCAAATTTTATACAGCTTTTCAACACTAGGAATTTCCAAGCCTTCCAAAACAACTTTTTTCACAAACTTGCCTCTGACTCCCCACTCTCATTCCTAGTTTCATCGAGCACTTCAGAGCATCATTAGGATGTGTTTTTGCACCTTTATATACTTAACAACTGTGTGTGTGTGTGTGTGTGTGTGTGTGTGTGTGTGTGTGTGTGAGAGAGAGAGAGAGAGAGAGAGAGAGAGAGAGAGAGAGAGAGAGAGAGAGAGAGAGAGAGAGAGAGAGAGATAGTACTTATCACTAATTTTAGTGTGTGTGTGTGTGTGTGTGTGTGCGTGTGTGTGTGTGAGAGAGAGAGAGAGAGTACTTATCACTAATTTTAGTTATAAGGGCTTAAAAAGAATTGCAGGTGTCATGGTGGCCACCTCATCAAGCCACACAACTAAAAGAAAGAAACAGGGGCAATACTACATCATGTCCTATGATCTCTATGGTAAAAACTTCTATCATACATTCATCCTTGGTCCACTCCTCGATGAGACGCATTGTTATTTTATGCCAACATAAAGGAAAATTAAAACAAGGAATATAAACTAGCATACCATTCAATGGTATGTTACTCCCCATCGAAGACATCAAAGGTACTCCCCTACATGTAAAAAGTTACCCTAGGTGGCCTGGTAACAAAGCCCTTGGAGATCGGTCTTTTCATATACATATAGTATATCAGCAAGGATACACGTGAGAAATCATGAAGGAAGAATGCCATCTCACACTTGACATCGACAAGGTAAAAAATAAACAGAGGCTGAGAACAATGTACGGACATAGATGAAGACATCTAAGACTATCTTTGCTAAGGTAGGAAATAAAGTGAGGCAATTCGGTCACCCCCACTGTACATGATGGTAATTTAGATGGTATGGGTAGATCGTTACATCAATGTGAATGACAACATGATGGCCATGCTTGGTAAATATACACAATCAGGTAGAATAGTTATGTGAAGAGCTAGAAAAAGTTTGTGGAGATCCCCAAAGGTCATCATCTATTACATGGAAAAATGGAAATACATGCCATAGCCCATCATCTATGTAGAGGATTCTATTGAAGACATGCTCACAAACTAGGATACAAGCCATGGTAGAGTGCTACATATGACAACTCATACAATAAGAAACATAAGACATGAATGGCCATGAGAACCCTTTGTCCACTGCACCTTGAGATCTTATGGTGGGGAATGTACAAACCTTTCTATTGCAACAAACTCAAAAGTAGAGCAACAAAGGTGGAGGAAGAATTTTGCAAGGCCATGGAGGCTGGGAGCCCAAGGATGCAGCAAAGGTTAGTGTGATGAGGGTGCAGCTAGAACCCTCCTCCACCTTTTACAAGTTTACTTTAGATAATCTAACAAATTTAAACTTATCCCCTCATGTAAACAATCGTGTCTAGTCATTAGCCACTTTTGGTATGATAGGCACTAATGAGTTACGTTGGTGGCCACTCTACACACAGCTTGGAGCATGTTCATGATAAAGTCTACATTCTTTTGGTATGATAGGCACTAATGAGTTACGTTGTGGCCACTCTACACACAGCTTGGAGCATGTCCATGATAAAGTCCACATTCTTTTGTAATGTATTCCGCTATGGTGATGTGGGCCCGTAACTCATCTTGGAAAATGAGATACCATATTAAGCAAACCAATCATACATATAAGAACATTAATAACATATGTACATTAGTTGTAAGAATGTCTGCTTCTATATTCACAACATTTCCCAACTTTGCAATGAGAAGATTGACTTGTGCTTGCACCTTTTGAGCAAGAACCTCATCAATAGTATTTTTAAAGATATCCTAAAGAAACTCAATTTGTATTTTGAAGTCACAACATATCCCTGACTTCTATGAAGTTCTGTTGTTGTTTTTTCAAGTGTAAGATTTAAAAGGCGAAATGTGAAATTCCTTGGGGGGTGAACCTAATCCACTTCTTCTTCCCTAACCCCCTAGGTGTGGGGAATTGTCATTATGTGGAATTCCATGGAATTATTTTTGCAATCCTCTTGATGACTTATTCTTAGCATAAAACACCTTCACGACCTTGTAAGCTTAGGGTTTTTGTATGTGACCATTGAGCATTCCCAAAATTCCTTGGACTATCATAAGCCTAATTATGGATTAAAAGGCTCTCACATTGCCACTTCTAAAGCTTTTGAAAGGCTCTCACATTGGCACTTCTAAAGCTTTTCAAATATTTGTTAGCTCTTTAAGCTCCTTTACAAGCATCTTTAGCCTCTTCGATTCAACATCTTAGAGCCTTCTTAAAGCTCCTCATCTACTTGATCATTTGTTGTTACCCACATGAGGACAATGATAACATCTCTATACCCTTTTCTTCTATCTCTCTAGCATCCATATCTCTCTTTTTCCTTGCTTTACTAAATTTTTCTATTTAAAAAAATCTCTCTCTCTCTCTCTCTCTCTCTCTCTCTCTCTCTCTCTCTCTCTCTCTCTCTCTCTCTCTCTCTCTCTCTCTCTCTCTCTCTCATCCAATTAACTTTTGGTAATAACTAGGCATCATCTAATTTCACTTTGATATATAGAGCCCTTAGAACCCTAAATTCATTCCTTGGAACTTGTGGCAACACCTGAATGGTAGAACCCTAAGTGATATCACTTGTCATCAAAAACAGTGTGTTCGGTTCCTCAAACTTTGTCCCTAAGGTTAACCCAACTTTAGATGGTGACACTATTGAAAAATCTTGTTGAATTAGATCAACCTTTTTCACACATGCGATTGGAGTGTACTCAATCAATTCCACTAAGATGAGATTTAAACTGTGATCTTTCACCAACAATCACGTCTTCTTGTGGTCTCCTCCTTATGATCTTCTTGCTATCGTTCCCTTTTGGTTTAGCCATTGTGTTGGATTTATTGGTGGGTGAAATTTCCATAACTTTGCCCATGATATCCCTTATTAGTAATAGAAACCTAATGTGTCAATCAATGTAAGCTCACACATCTAATTGATATCCTCGTCTCGCTATGGATTATTCAATTGTGAGAGATTTATTTGGCTCTTTTCACGATGTCAGAAGCTATATTGAAATGTTTGAGAGCTATTAACTAGCTTAGACACCGATCTACCTTGATTGCTCTTTCTTTATTTTACACTTGCACCAAGTTCTTTCCCCAATCACGTATTACCATTGTTGTCCTAAGCCATGGTCTTGCACCAAAAGATGGAGGACATTGGGATGTTGGACTTGGGTAAGGTGGCCAAAGAACTGCAAACCTGGGATAGACTTGGGCAAGGCCAAAGAACTGTAAACCTAATTGGTACATTTTGATCAAACCAAGTGGTTGGAACCTTGCTTGATTTCCTAATTTGATAACTATAATTAACTTCTCTAGTGGTAGTTGGCGCTCCTGAGATGAATAGATCCTCCATTATGACCTTTTATTACACCTTAACTTCCATCCAAAATAGATGCTACCCTTAGAAAAAATCTATACTCCATAGCCAACATTACACCTGAACCTCCATCCAAAATAGATGCTACCCTTCAAAAATTTTGTACTCCATAGGCAACATTACATTGAAAGAATCACTCTCCCAAAATATTTGCTACCCTTAGAAAAACTTTATACTCCATAGGCAACATTACATTAAAAGATTCGTCCTCAAGCAAATCCAATTCAATCTTATGCAAACCACACAAAAGAGAGCTTAAATTGAATCTAAGAAACGAGCATAAGTTGTAATAGAACTCACAAATCATAGATAAATTTTCATAATAGAGCATAGCAACAAGTGAACAAGAGGGAAATCTAGAAAACAGTTCACATTTTAAAATAATGCATGTGTGGTTCATTAGAAAAGTAGATAAATTTACTATACATACGGATAAGATAATGGTGATGGGTGCTTCACACTTGTGCTAAGTGTCCGAAATTCACTAGTACTAAGCTAATTGAATGACGAGTGGCTTGGGTAACTTTTATTGATGGGCAACAAGCTAGCCAAATCATCTCCACCCAAGGCTTGTCACTAGTACGACTCAAGTAGGAAAGCTCTCATAAGCATCGTCAGTTATTTGAGAAACTAAATCTCAAGTTACCTATGCTTATGTGAGTATAGCAGCACTCACACAACCTTATTTGATGGTCTCCATCAACAAGCATGGCTAGAATGAACCTGACTTATTATGTAAGCGAGCTTTTAAGTGCAACAGCTTGGGGTAAATAAGGCACTAGAATGCTTTTTAAAGCAATAT